>NC_142490.1:48084613-48379613 GCF_965113065.1 Corylus avellana | reverse complement strand
CAAGATCAGTCTTGCATTATAGCACAAAGTAAGATCAATCCTTGTTAAAATCCAAGGCCACATCAGCTCCAGTTGGATGGGGGTGGGATGAGGGTGTAACATATAGCATTACTCAGCCTAAAATAGATGAAAGTTTAAAAAGGATATGCATTTCAATGAATTGGGAAAAACAAACATTATAATGACTTTAAGTGGGGTAAGAAAAATGAATTCAATTTTTTTTTTTTTTTAATGTAGGTTCAAACTTAAGAAACGTGAGTTCAAATTTAGGGGCAAAGAGGAAGTTAAATAGACAAGCGTTTTTTGAAAACTCTCATATATTCAAAAACAGTCCAAAAAAGGGAAGCACCTAAGCTATTTGAGGATGGAATGAATAGAACATATCATTAGTTTATTTAATAATACAAGATTCTCTAAGCATTTTAGGCTATGTTTCTTAATGTATTTGGGCAAGTGTACTGTGTTTTTGGTTTGAAAAAGAGTTTTGACGTGACATAAAAGGTGAGTACAAATGTATAACTTCATAAGTGTATTCTGGTGGGGTCCAAATTTGGAAAAGTATTTTCTATAAAGTACACCTGCTTATTTCAATCCAGTTTATTTTGGCGTAAAATGTTTTCAATTGGAAAATGTTTTTAGCTGAAAATATTTTAAAGGTGTTTGACTCGTATGAAAAATCAACAAATATTTCTTATATTTGCTACAAGGAAGATAGAGAGAGAAAATGAGCTAAAGAAGAAGAGAGGGAGTGAAAATAGAGGGCATTCGAATGTGGGATTGAGATTTAGAGTAATTGCTTGCAATTTAGACATGCAACTGTAAGAGTCCTTGTAGGGCCACCTGCCCGAGCAGATGTTCAAGCCGCCCGAGGCATGCTCGGACAAGTAGGCCCAATAAAGGGCACTCTCACAAAAGTCAGTCTGGAGGTGTGAAATAGTGGTTGAAAATAGTTTACACAAATGAGAAACATAAACCATTTTACGTCTCATGAAAGTTATTTTTCTTGGTCAACTAAAAACATTTTCATGCTACCAAATATTTACGCCGCGCCAAACACTGTTTTTAATGATGGGGAACCCTTTCAAGGCAAGGCCACTTCATATACCCACCTTTGTCGAGCAAGTTCCTGACCCGTGCAAAGCTCTCCTCCACACAGATCAGATAAAACTCAGGCTTTGCCGACAGGCATAACCTCAACGAATTGTTTGTATGCAAGACGATTTGAACCTTAGACCTGATGGGAATACCACCAAGACCAAGACCCTACCAATTGAGCCAAACCCCTTAGGGTTACCAAACACTTACAAATAGAAAAAAATTTCCATAAAATATTTTAACACCGAAACAAACATAGCCTTTGAAAGAAACTCAAACAAATGTAGAGTCTTACTTATAAAAAATCAAAATTAAGAATAATTAAAAAGAAAAGAAAAAAAATTATTATTATTATTATGAGTGGCCTTGCGGCCACCTCAACCAAGACATGGTTTGCCATGCAACCACCCCTCCTCCACCTTTATTTTCATATGTATTAAATAATATGTTAGCCCTTATCCCTACAAAAATTAAGCATGTGTTTTTGTCAGAATATTCATGCAACAAAGTAAGAATACAATTTGAGAAGTGCTATGTATTTTGAGTTGTTTGGTAATGTATTTGTTTTGAGTGGGTAACTAATCCCTCCCCTTCCCTTCTTTTACTTTTCTAATTTTTAAATAAAATAAATAAAGAAAATGAATATAAGAATAAATAGATATTAATTAGATTTTTGACCAATTCAAGGTGAAAAATGGGGTTGCTCCCTCAGCAAAACTGGGATAAAGTTGAGTGAGCGAATGGTTTGGAAAAAAGAAAGAAATGGAAGAACAAAAGTCATATGGTACTGAAAACATAATACAAAGACAAAGACAAACATGGCCTGAGGCCCTTAAAAATATTTCCATGCAAGTCATGAAATGAAAGCAATTCACAATTTCTTGAGCAGCATGCTGTTCAAACCATATGTCCTAACTGAAAGAGACAAGTCAAGTTTATCTTACCATGCTCCTCTTCTTCATCTCCATTCTGACTAGTAAAGAATGGGGTGAGGTAGTTCCTATCTAGTGCTGTGAATGATGCCGTGCTGCAAAGAGAAATAGGTGGGGGGGGGGGGGGGGGGGGGGGGGGGTTCAGGTCATTGGTTTCTTAACATATATATATATATATATATATATATAGAAGAAAAAAAAAAAAAAAGGCTTTATAGTCTTGTTTGAAAGGCATACCTTTTATGGAACTCTTTAAGTTTCATCTTGATCTTGTTCGCTGATGATGCTTCCTCATTATATGAGGGGGCAATGTAGCCATTGTTCCGTTCAAAGCTCTTGGTGGGAAGGGGGAATATAAAGAGAAAACATAGAAGTAAGAATCATTCTGGTGGCAACAAGGTTGTATTATCTGAACAGTTAATACTATTTCTGTATAATGGCAAAACATGATTTCACTGAGCAGCATCCTTAATACAGGAAGGATAAACATATGCATAATAATAAACTAAGCATATGAAAGAGAATAAACTAGAATGGGTTAATAGACGAACAATCTCCATAAAATAGGTGCAGGTCACAATTGTAACTTTGGAGCCAAGGATATAAATAATCTTCTTACTGATGTGAAAGTACACCAAAGAGGTAAATAACTTACATCCCCCAAGGAGCCATCATGCCCATCACCGACAACCTGTAAAGCTTCCAGCATAGTACCTGTTGAACCTCCAATCAACAACACCTGACAAAACCATTTAAAAGGTTATATGTAAATTACGAGAGCAAGATGTCTCATATGCAACTCACAGCATGCACCCACAAAACATTGGTTTACAAGCGTTTTTATATGCAGGGGCTTCCGAAGAAATATATGTTTTCTTAGTTCTTCTTCTACTGAATCCAAAGCACCTTTACAGCGCTCGTTTGCCATCCCCTCACCTCTTCTTAGCTAGACAGCCCATTACACTCAAATTTCACGTGCTGTCCTGCATGGTTGTGTTGTAAATCTTATTTGAATTCTATCTTATGTATGCCATCAAACTTCAATTCAGAGAGAAGGTTTCTTTTTTAAAAAAATAAAATCGAAGATCCTGGTTTGAGTAGCCAATAAGAAAAGAAAAGAAAAAAAAAATACAAAAAAATACGAAACAAAAAAGACTTTTTTGATAAGTAATTTTATTATTATTATTATTATTATTATTATTTTACTTCAGAAGAAGTGGTTACTATCCAGAAAGTTGACTTAAAATGCCCCTGATAACTCGGATCTTAAAAGGGGGAGGGTGGAGTATTGCCAAGGCCTAGGCCAAAATCTTACAAAGCCAAAAAGATATCTGCTTAAAAAGGTTAGCTTTATCATTTTTCCCATGATGAAGGTTTACCATTGTTTTCAACCTTTATTTGCTAAAGGTGAAGAACGAGGCTAATTATGCTTTGTGCATCCTACAATGGCTGATGAGAAGTAGCACATATAAAGAGTGAAGCTCAAAGAAGATGTCAAGTTGGATGAGCTGCACCATAAGAAAAAGATGCATTTCTTAAAGCAAAAGGTGGGACTAATTTAGGACAAGAAAAAAATATATTGTATAAGATAGTGCATTCATGAGTAAATTGTAAATAAAATGATCTAAGGTGATAGAACGCGATAAATATAAGGTTCTTGACTTCAGATTTAAACTATGGTGATCAGTACGGGATAATTGAATTCATGCATATCTACAGGGTTAAGGTACCAGATAATGAAAGGCATTAATTTAAAAACAAAGATCAGCTTGAGTACCGTCAAAACAACAATTGCGGTGGTTGCGGTGAATATTGTTTGGCCATGTCCTTCTGGAAGATCATGAACTGATTGCAGAGCAAGGGCAAAAGCCATTGCCCCTCGAAGTCCTGATCACACCCATAATTCGTGGTAATTTGGAAATATCAGAGAAAGAAATTCAAGTAATTAGCAATTTCTACTCTTCTTACCACTATACCAAAGTGCTTTTTGATGCTTTACAGGTATCTGTCGATGGGCAGGTCGAACCAAATTGACCAAATATGCGCAAGAAAAAACATTTGCAGCCCTACATGAAAATGGAAAGGGTTCACATTAAAGTAAAATAACAATCATAATATTATAAAAAAAAGTCTATTTCAAGATCAAAGAGTCCTCGCAGTAACAAATACAGCATGCATACCTTGCTACTCCGATAAATATCTGGGGTAATCATAAGGCAAGTTAATTTAGAAACAACAGCAAGTGTCACTTAATGAAAGTTTTTTTTGATAAGTACAAGTGTCACTTAATGAAAGTATCGGTACAGTTATCATTACAAATGATGAAAGGATACAATTGAGAAGAAAATGAATCCAACATGTGACCAGCTATGTTGTTCCATGGCAATATCAAAGCCCATATATATAAATCTGCAAATTGGCGAACAAATCAACAGTATCATGCAGATATAAAAATTCAATCACTTGATAAGCTAAAAATAACAACAAGATTCCTTACACGAATGTCTCTGCTAATGATGATATCAAATGAAAAAATGCAGATACAAATTGTTGAGACTTTTCCGACAAATTTGAGAATGTGTAATGCTTCATGACCTAAAAAGAAAAACCAATATTTTCGTAACACAGCTTCAATGTGTAGTAGGCGGTTATACAGAAAAACAATGTACATCCACTTACAATTCCTGTGAACAATATTGATACAATACCAGATAGACCAAGGCCTTCCGAAAGCATGTACCTAAAAAGAATGAACATTTGAAAAAAATTGCACCATAAATCCCGAAAAATAAAAATAAAAATAAAAAATCTCAAAAGAAATGGCAAAATAGTTCTTACGAAAAATATGGAAATAGGACAAAGAGACAGCACTCCAAGTTTTGAAGACTGAACAGAGGACAATAAAAATAAAATTTGTATAAGAATTTGTCATATACATCATGACTCAACAAAAGTTTCGCAAAGAAAGATATATATGCTGGACTCACTTGTCAATATCCAACCCTGCATACTTAAAAAGGTTCTGATAATTAAGGTCTCACAAGAATTAAGTGCTAAGAGTATACTGAGTAAAATCTTTGACAGAATGTAAGAAAAACTATCAGAAAGGATATCAAAGCAGAAGTAAATCCAACTCCAACACCTGCAGAGCCATATGAAAATTAACTATTAGTAACTTGAAAAACCATGCAGATGGTGAGAACAAAAAAATCTAATATTTTAAAGATCACGCAATTGGATAATATCAAAGTTCTATGTTGTTATTAAGGACTCTCTCTCTCCCTCTCTCATCCCTTTTCTTTATAAGCCGGTTCCACAAACAACACTAAAATAAAGCTGACCTAAAGCTAATTGGAATTAATTTGAGAAATAGATTTTGTGGGGAATTATGAAAAAAAAAAAAAAAAAAAAAAAAAAGAAGAAGAAGAAGAAGATAGTAGGGACATTTGCACTATGATTTAGATGTTGATGTTGATTTTCTTATATTTAGATAGGTTCAAGTCGATTGGTTGAGGATTGGGATGAAATTTCTTGATTGTTGTGCATAAACACTAGTGAATACACTTCCCCCAATGTTGGTTCCCAAGTGATGTGTCACCATCCCATGAGATCGTGACACATTTCCCAAAATAATAGATCTCATATATGATGACACATCATTTAAGAACTAACCCAAATTCCCCCACCCTTCGGGGTGGATCTATAACCCAAATTTACTTATCAAACAAAAAAAATTTGAGAAGAAAAAAAATCTGGTAAATGTAGCACTTACCTATTTACATATCATGTTAAATTGTGTATCAAGCTAAATTTACAAACATGATGTATACTGTTGTTTAATATATGTAGGACTTCTACAAATGTTATGGTTGAAAATGTTTAATGAGGAAAAGCTTTGCATAAATGTTTGTGAAGTTGATTTTGTATTGTTGTTTATGTTTATGTTTATGTTTATGTCTATGTTTCCTTGTTTATGTTTACATCAATTATTTGTATTGTTGATTTTGGAATATTGGTTATAACTCCATAAATATTATCTATGAGCATATTTAATTGTGTTAAATTCCCAAAGGCATGTGAGATTGATTTTGAAAGCACAGTACCATGATTTATAAGAGAGGTCTCCTAGATGGCACATTGAAATCATGTTGACTTAAAGGGGGAGCAACATTGGCCATGGGATCAAAGAGTGGATTCTATTGCCATAGACCCCGAGAGAGGGTTGCCTTTCCTTTGGCCAAAAGAAGAGGTTGAGAATCAAGGAGTTTAAATTCATAAGGACTCAATGAGGTGTTTAATGGTGTTTTACAATTTGGGGTTTCGATTTTATTGGCATTTAGATTTGGTTAATTTATGTGTTGTCTTAGAGACTTTTAAGTGGTTTTGGTGTTTAGAGTTGGTTTATAATTGATGTGTGGTACTTGACTTTACGAAGTTGGCTCACTCACATTTCAAGTCAGTTTGATTTGGGAAACAAATTCTGTTGCTAGATTTTTTTTTATTATTTGTTCCTGTTATTATTTTACTTGCAAACATATATGTGGTATGTCACAATTGCAGTGGTTACTATGCCCATTTGAAGTTGGGCCGTAACACTTGGCCCTAAAAAGAAGTTAAAAGTTAAGAGGAGAATGTGTAATGCTTCAAGTGGTAAGAGCCTTGGTCTTTGTGGTAGTCCATGAGGTCTAAGGTTCGAATTTCCTTGGGTGCAAACAATTCCTTAGGGCCAGCCCTCCAGTAAAGCCGGAGTATTACCTGATCTATGTGGAAGGAGCGCTTTACACAAGTCCGAGGTTACCTAACAGGAGTGGATACACGAAGTAACCTTGCCTTGGAGGGGTTCCTCGTTATCAAAAAATAATAATAATAATAATTACCCACACACTCGTCAATTTTTTCCACAACTATCCTATCCCAGCTTACAAAAATACCACTTCAAGTCCCTTTGAACTCCAACTGGCACCAATCTAGGTGTTGCCCACCCCCAAAAGCTTCGTAGTGTACTCCTGAACACATGTTCCAATTTAGTCTCTTGCAACACCGCTATGACAGCCTTCCACATCCTGAGGAGATTTCTAAGACCCAAATGTTTATTCATCTCATTCAACCCTCTCACGTTCCAAGAGATGAGTTTCAGCTATAAGGGAACAAAAGACATCCATCCTCTTCTACCGCCCGACTTGGACATAGATCCTTTAAAGTCATAGTTAATGGAGCAATCTAGCCTTTTCAACTCTCTGCTACCTTTAGGAGTCAACTGATAAGATCTAGGAGATCCCCTGCTCATAACAAAAAAACAAAACCTCTATAGACCCAATTTTTCCTAAAACTTACTCTTCTACGACTGCATAAGAATGTGCCACAAGCAGTCAATTATAAACGCATTCAGCCCTAGACTCAATGTGCACCACCTTCAAACCTTGTAGGACTTGTCTCCATCAAGTGTTGAACATAACCCTACATGATAGAATTTGAAATTGCCAAAATTGAGAGTTTCAAACTAAAAACATCACAACTTTTCCAAGGTTGCACCATCTGTCTTGACAAATTCAATGGCTCCCTACCTTCACTTGATGAACTTTTCGAAACCAAATATTATTACTGAGTGACACATGATGCATATTCTCATGGTGCAAATTCTCAAGAACCTGATGTCATTGCTTAAAAAATCTAGGCCTAATGTCCTGGTCTTTCTTTTCCTATCTCTTAATCAATTCGTCTTTCTTAAGTTTTACTTTCTCATAATTGGACCCTCTTTAGTCTTTCCATATGGGATTTTCACATCTTTCTTGTCAAACAACTTAAATAAGATGAAATTCAATTAATCCTGCAAAAAAGAGGGTTCAGAGCAGCTGCCTGCTTTGGTTTTGGTATCAGACTGCATGGGAGTTTGAAAATAAGCCTACAGAAATATTAAAACATGAAAATACCACCATCAATAAAAAAGCTTTTGAAAAAAATCAATGCATGCACTCCACAAGCATGTTTAAACAAATGCCAAAGAAACTGATGTTTCTTTCAAATCTATAATACTGTAAGTACAAAAGTTAACCTGAAGACATTGAGCCAACAAATGTCTCAAGAAACCTAACAACCACCATGAAGAAGTTTTGTCCAGAGGAGACGTGACTTTTTACCAATGACATTGTCCTGCATGGTAAAACACTGGTTCACTTAGAACTTAACTCCAATAAGACTCTAATTGGTGGGGACAAGAATAATTCACTTTATGTACCTGTACAAGGAAATTGCCATCTACCAATAGTGCAACATACCAAGAAAAAGAAAACACAACAAAGTCATTCAGTAAACATGGTTTGTCTTTAAATAGAAGATGTGCTCAACAGGAACATGGGATTCCAATGTGATAATGGTAACAACTTACTGCATCATTCAAAACAGATTCTCCGAATACCAAAGCATATAGATTCATGTCTGTGCCAAGTTCCTGCATAAGGCCATCACAAATATATATATTACTGAAACATTAAACCTTGCTCAAAAGATAACGTTGTTAGTTTGTTATTGTCATCATTGTTGTTATTACTGCTAAACACGGGGTTAATGTGGAAGACAATCCCAAACAGATACATAGGTGAATAAAATTACCCAGTAGGTCAGTATCACTCTAGAAAAGCAGTATTGAGGAAGAATCTGAATGCAAGGATTCGCCATTTAATTACCCTGTTCTACAGCAATGACGTGACAAACAAGAGACTCTTACTACTTCAAACCACTTCCTAGCAGGGATGGTTCATATCACATATCACTACCATATATGTGTACATACTCAAGACCCAAAACTTTTTTCTGATGCTATTTTACATCTATGTATGAACAACTTTTGAAATGTTCAAAGCAGGAGTGTTTCAAGTGGTCAAGATTTCCTTTGGCATATCTATGATGACGGAAGCTCTCTTGCCACTTTTCATAGTAAATTTAGGTTAAGTCAAGTCTTTTGTCTATGTTGTAATTTAGGTTAGATAGCCGTTGATGCAATTCAGAGTTTCTTAAGTTGTATTATGCCATTGCACCTAGTGGAATTGAGCTAAAGTCAATGGCAGTCTAGTTATTTTCATTTCTTTTTTTTTATAAGTAATCAAAAATTTATTAAAAAAGTGCAAGCCGCTCCTAAATACACCAATAGTATACACAGGAAGCTCCTAAGAAAACGAGCAAAAGAAAACCCAAATAAAACATCAAGAGAAAATCCACAAAACCCACAAAACCCGAAAGGCCCACATACCCAAAACCCTCGAAATACCCAAAAAACATCTGGCCCAAACCCCACACGAAGCACTCAACACTAGAAAGCGCGAGCCTTGCCTTTCCCATGGCTAGAGGACGCGCCAATAGAAACATAGTTGATGGAGCATTCTAAGTTCAGAAGCTACCTTCTGCCTCTAGGCTTAGTACAAGCACCCTTTACTTTCCGAGTCTAGTCATTTTCACAATGGCTCAAATGGTATGTGCTGTAGCTCATGTCTTGTTTTGAGCTTTTAATTTTTTCGATGGCCTCAAGTAGTTTACAGGTTATTTCTTAATTAAAACTTGCTTAATATCCTTCCTTTATCTTGGTTTTTAACAGCTCACTCCTGCAAACCATAAATAAAATGAACAAGAGTGTGCAAATGGCTCCCATAAATTTTGTCAGGTGTTTGTGATGACTTCAGCATTTTCATTAAATAAGTTATGGGACAGAATTTTCTTCAAATTGCTTGACAGCCTTTGAATTTCAACTCCATGAGGTGATTATGTCTTGTTGCTTCAAATTTTTGGGAGAGTTGGAGGGTTTTCAGATCACTATGGCTGGAGTTGAAAGGAGTTTGTGGGCTGCTCTGTGCTTTGGCAGGGCCATATGTAGTGTCTTCCCTGATCTCTTTTGTTTTGCCTGTTCTTAGTGTATAATTGTTCAAACAATTACTGGGACACAAGGAAAAGATTGGCTCTTGAATAGTGCATACAAAACTCATGTGAGATAGAGATTTTATGGAGGTGAGTAAGACAATAACACCAAAAAAATATTCAATTAGTAGAACCAACTATTATGTGTCAATAAAAAGGACTAGTTTCAAAAAAAATAAATAAATAAAAATAAAAAGGACTAGGGCGTTTTCATGTCAAAAAATCATGTCAAGAGTGTAGGACACTTGCTTTTATGTGTACTTATGAAGAGTGCTCATGTCAAAAAATCACAATTTGAGCAGTTGTACAAGAGTGTAGGACGATTGGTTGGGCAATTTGGTTTCACCAAACTTGTGTACCACAACTTACAATAGCCACATGGTGAAATCAAGAAAGAACCTGAAAGATGGACAAAACAGTGACCGGATCTGTTGCTGATATAAGAGCTCCAAACATCAGACACTCAACGAATGGAAGTCTGTACATGAGGTACATCAGACCACCAAGGTAACTGCAAAAAAAAAAAAACAAAAAAACCAAACAAAAGTGAGGATGGAAATTCTATCATAAAAGTTTGCTTATTGGGAGTGAAGAAAAACTTACACTAGAACACCAGTAACAATTGAAGATATAAATGTCCCACCGATAGCAAATGTCACAATGGCTCCAAAGTTTGAGAAGAAAGGTTTCTGCAAAGGAAGTAACATGAGAGTAAATCACACTAGAAGTACATTTGGTTGCATTGCATGCAAATCGGAGCCCAAGCGGGCATGGTGCACACACACACATATCTAGAGATAAAAGGTACTGAGCACTTACAGGTGAGAGACTGAAACCTGACTGAGTAAGCACAAAAGTGTCAAGAAAAACTATATGTAGAAACCAGTTAACAAGTACTGATAAAGAAAAAGCATCAATTATTCGGAAGGATATAATATGATGGGAGGTAACAAGAACAGGAAGAAAAATTCCTCATGAAAGTTGAACCAAGCCCTGCGGAAATGAAGGAAAATATTATTGACCAAAAAACTAAAATCAAGTAACAGGGCCTTCATCTTCCCCTTCCTTTTTTATTATGACCACATAACAAAAGAAGAAGTGCATAGGCACGGAGAACCTGATGCTAGTTTCTGTATTTGAGATGTTAGCAAGGACGCCAACAGTTAAACCTGACAAAACAAAACAAAAATATGTATATATATTTCAATTTAAAAAGATGTATATATTTTTTCTGATCAGGTTGATGTTGTTGTTTCTATAATTGGAACAGGGTCCAAGGATGTCGCTTCCGAAAAGCCTTAATTAGTCAGAAGAACGGTACAAGATAAACAAAAGATTGTTGTTGTTATAGCTGCACACCTATGAGAAGAGAGGCGCTGGCTTCAGGAAGATAATAGAATTTGTGACGGCGGAGGACATGGCCGAGGACGAAAGAGAGGACGAGCATCATGATCTGGAGAAGGATGCCCACTCCTGCCGCTTGCTGCTCCTTTCCGGGACTACTACCCCGGGCATCTGCCGGCGATATTTCATCCTCTATGCCCATTCTCAATTTTATTCTAAAGTTCGACCAAGCCAAATTTTGTCGATCTATCTACCAATCACTCTCATATGTGTTTATAACCAGGGCCTCTGGAGCATTTGATGATGCAGATGCCCCAAGTCCCAGAGGTCACGATGATAGTCGATAGATTATTATTACCCCCTTTGCTCTCCCCCCGATTGTCTACCCCCTCGCTACTAGGTCCTGACTCGTTTAATCCTGCCTTTTGCTTTTCCTTCTGATCCCCCCCGCCCTGCTTAAGCACGGATTCGTTTTGACGAATTACACAAGTCACCCAAAAATTTTAAGTGGTTCCAAATTAAACCGAAAATTTCTATCTATTAGAGTCCTATATGCTTCTTTAAATTTTCCTTAAAATTAGGAGCCAAACAATTTTTTTATTTAAATAAATTTCACGTATTCTTTCTATATATCGTTCACTTTTTGCTTTCCTTCCAGTAATAATCCTTCAAGAGCTCGGTAGACAGTCATTATCCACCACTTAGAAATCCTACACTCGGATTAAAACCTATTTAGCCCGATTAAAATAACAAATAACATAAAGCTAGAGTTGTTTAAAAAAAAAAAAAAAACTTAAACTTCATTCTTAAATCATGTTTACAACACTTAAAACGAACTTAACACACACAACCAACTACGAGAAAAATTGAAAATAATAAGAGAATATGAGACTATAACAAGATTTCTCACTTCATGGGATTTTGATCTCCCATAATTCACCTAAAAGCTATTACCTTTTTCTCACACATTCTACATAAGACAGAACACCTACTTAAATTCTTCATTAAATATTCTTATTGAGTAATTATAAGATGGGTATCACAGGAAAGGGCTGCCACCTATCCAATTATTTTTCTTCTTTTTTTTTCTACTATTTTTTATTATTATTAAAAAAAAAAAAAAAAGCAATGCCTTTTAAAATGTATCACACCAAAAACATTTTTAAATTTTCAGCTTTTTATAAACTCTTTTAAAAACGTTGGTCTAAATCCAACTAATCCCAGTCCAAATAGGGCCTTAATGGACAAGAGTGAACATGTCCTCGCTAAATGGGCGGAGTTGAGTTTGGGCTTGATTATTTTAAGAATGGGCTGAACTGAGCTTTAGTTTGCTGGCGGTGGCCCTGGAGGATTGACACTTGATAATGGAGAGAATATTTGTATAAATACATGGAGAAGAGAGGCTAAGACAGTACAGAGCGAGGACTAATAACAAAGAATGGGATTGAAATTCTTGAACAAGAAGGGATGGCACACGGGAAGCCTAAGGAACATAGAGAACGTGTGGAAGGCGGAGCAAAAGCATGAGGCTGAACAGAAGAAGTTGGAGGAGCTCCGCAAGCAGATCCAGGAGGAGAGGGAGCGAAGCGAGTTTCGTCTCCTTCAGGAGCAGGCCGGCCTCGTTCCGTAAGTGAACAGCCCTTCTTTTATCCTTGCAATGATGATTTCGTCAATTTCAATCGATTTTTGCATTAATTTTTGTGAAATTTGTGTAGTAAGCAGGAGAGATTGGAATTCCTGTATGATTCGGGATTAGCCGTAGGGAAGGGTGGCAGTTCCGATGGTGGATTCAAGGCCCTCGAGGCCTTCCCTAAGCCAACCAGTACCGACGCCTCCTCCGCCGCCGGCGACACTGCCAAGGCATCATCTTCGTCGTCGTCGGTACCGGGAGCTTTATTCGAAGAAAAGCCTCACTCCGCCAACGATGCTTGGAGGAAACTCCATTCCGATCCTCTGCTCATGATTCGGCAGCGTGAGCAAGAGGCACTTGCCCGCATCAAGAACAACCCTGTCCAGATGGCCACCATTCGCAAATCCGTATGTTCTTTTCTTCTTTATTCTCTGTGTTTTTTTTTTTTTTTTTAATAAAAATCAAATTGTCGTTTCTTGGAAGATAAGTTGTAGATTTGTTTGGCCCAATGGGGAGTATTTTGAGAGCTCGAAGAGCACAAGGCTCAGGGTTTTAATGGATCAGGATAAGCTAGTAATGGAGGACTTTCTGGTAAAACTAACTTCCAAAGCTCTCGCAACTCTACCATAGGTTTTTCGGTTTTGCATACTATATTGTAAGGATCACAAAAAGCCTACTCAAATTGCAATTGGAGCTCTCTAGAATTACTTATTGCAAATTTATTTTTTATTTTTTATTTTTGTAAGTCCCACTCGCATAGGGGTGTAAGCGAGCGAACTCGAGATCGACTCGTATAAGCTCGACTCGATTATTAAATGAGACATTCGTGAACACAAATCTTTGCTCAAATATTAAACGATACAAGCTCGGCTCAACTCGGTTAGGCTCGTGAACACGCCCGTATATATATATATATATATATATATATATATATATATATATATATATATATATATCAAGTATAAATTAAGTAACAAATAATTAATTATAAGGAGGTTTCTGCATGTTTTCCCTGGGTGTAGTTATGTAAGTCAAAGATTCTGGCCTCTCACTCTCCCCTCTCTCCTCTAGTGGTGGCGCGTGTAGCTAGAGATCGTTTTCTAGCTTCATGAGATGTGATCATTTAGGTTGAGATGGAGCGTCACTTTATGGTGGAAGCAAAATCTTTTTCGTTCTCGGCGAAACCAAGTCAGAGATTCGCTTGGAAGAGGCGAAAAGGTTTTGGTGGATCTATTTTGCTAGGGATTCGGTGCTCGGACTGGTTGGCGGACACGGTGGAGGAGGCGTTGTTGTCTCAGGGGAAGGAGGATTTTGCTAAATCTTTCTGGGAGGAGGTGGAGGTTTTGATGGTCCGTAAGGGTAGCAACAAGGCTGGTCGGTTCTTAGAGGCGACTGGTTTTGTTTAGGGGGGCCAGAAAGGGATTATTTGGCTACCTGAGGGCCGTGGAGGACGGTGTTGGCGTCGAGATTTGGAGGATTGAGAAGTTTCGGCCATTGGGAGTAGAAGAGCTAACAATATAAGCTTATCTTTACAGTTTTATCCTACCCATTAAGGTTTAATTGCAAAAATCATATCAATTTGTAGGATTTTGTTTTAGGTTGAGTTTTGGTTTGGATGTCCCTTTGTTGGAGTTCAATGGGTATCAACGAGTTTTGTTATTGAGTGGTTTGATTTAGGCCAAAGTACTCAAGCTCGACACAAACTTAAGCAAGCCAAACTCAAACACCAATTTTAGGCTTGTGTCGAGCTCGAGCTCGACACAAACTTAAACGAGCCGAGCTCGAACAAGGGAAGGTCGCCCAAACTCGGCTCATTTACACCCCTACTCGCACATAATAAGGAAATAAGGCGGGACTTAACACACATAAGCCCATTCATTGTGGGCTATCTATTTTTTCAATGTGAGACTAACTTTCTAAGGTGTTACAATATTGTAGATAAAGCTGTTAGCAAGTTAAAAATGATTCTTGTATTCTTTCCCAATGTGCAATCTAAGTATTAGCAACATGCATATCTCTTTAATTCTATTGAAAATTTATCTTTACCATTTCTGAACCGCTAATTTATAAATATTTCTTATGTTAGCCCAACGGTTGCTTAATTGACTAGAATGCATGCATCTCCCTCAATACAGTTCTCATTAGGCATCAAGAAACTATAGCATAGTGAAAGCCTAAATGATATCATGAGACATTTCTTTAGGATTTTTTTTTTCTCTCTAGGTGATACTAGACAATAGGGGAATGTGTTTATATTCTTTCAAGGTCAAAAACACCGAGGAATACACAACCTGTAAGCTCTCTTGATGTAATTAGCATTGCCTTTCTTGTTTTCATATGTTCTAGCTTTCTTTTCCCTAATAAATCAAATTGACACTAAGGGTCATCAAGGCTATGCTCCTTTTTTGGAGTATTTTTGGTCGTCTTGGCTTAGATTGCGAAGGAGGTGGAGTTCTGTTGGTGGGTATGCGCCGAAGCTGAAGGCGTTTCCCTCTGTTGGTTGTTTTGGGTGGGTTGGCTTCTCGGCTAAAGTTAGCTCGCGTCTATCCCTTTGGCGACAATCTGAACGGCGCGTGGAAGCGTGTCGGGTGTTGTACTCTTTGGGGGTGGTCGCATGAGGTTGGGAATGGAGAGTCACTTCTTCGTTGAGGCCAAATCCTTTGTCTTTTCAATGGCGAAAGATTAGCTGGAGCTTTGTTAGCGAAAAGGCGAAAAGGTTTTTTAGGGGTGGCTTTCTTGGGTCCTCGGTGCATTGCGTGGCTGGTCGCAAGGGTGGAAGAGGTGCTGCAAAATCCTAGGGTCGAGGAGTTCGTCAAATCTACTCAAGAGGCTTCGAAGGTGCTCATCGTTTGGAGGGGCGGTCACAAGGTTGAATGCTTCTTGGAGGTGGTGACTCATGTAGTGGGTGGCCGAAGAAGGATTATTTTGCTGCTTGAAGGTCATGAAGAGCGGGGTTGGGGCCGATTTTCTAGGGAGCTGAGCAAAGTATTAGCCTTTTTTGAATATGTTGAATCTTCTCCGGTTGGGAAGAAGATTAGGAAGAATCAGGGGACTATCATCGTGGTCGATAGATGCTGCTTATGCAAACGGAATGGGGAGTTCGCGGGTCATCTTCTTCTTCATTGTGAGGTTGCATGTGCCTTATGAAATGCTATCTTCAATCACTTTGGGATGTCATGGGTAATGCTAATCGAGTGGATGATTTGTTTGCTTGCTGGTGGATGGGTGGTTGCTCTCGGAGTGCTGTCGTGTGGAAGATGGTACCTTTTTGCCTTATGTGGTGCTTGTGGAGAGAACGAAATGACAAAAATTTCAAGATCCAAGAAAGGAAGTTGGAGGAGCTCAAGTATTTTTTCTTTTAGTCTATGTTTATAAGGACAACTGTGTTTTCGCTCCCTTAGTGATTAGTTTTAATGATTTTCCTGTACTTTTTTTTTTCTTCTATTTACACGTTCTCTTGTATACTTCCTTGTGTATTAGGATTGTGTCCCTTTGCACTTTTTGAAATGCATTACATTACTTATTAAAACAAAAAAGCATTGGGGGACTAGGTTGGGTCAGATTCTAGAACCTCCGTTTGTGGAGGAGGTGAGCTCGGCGGTGGGGGGTTATGCTGGGGAGAAGGGACCGTCGAAGACTATGGATGTAATCCTTTGAGTAAGGACCATTTTGACTCAAGCCCCCCCGTGTGGCGTTGCAATCAATGGAGCTGATTGTGTCGATGAAGCTCCCCTGATTGATGTTGCAAATGTCGGTAAGGGCTTGTTATGTGGAAAGGAGAAAGTGGGTAGTCTTATTTGGGCGTGGAATGGAAGCTTTGAGAAAGCCCTAGGGGATTTGGACAGGGCGTTGAGGTCTTTCCTTGTTGGGCTGGAGAAGATTGGGCCAAGGCTCAGGCTCGCTGGGCGCAAGAAAGAGATAGGCTTTTGGGCCTATAGGTGCCCACCCAAGCCCAAGCCCAAGCCCAAGCCCAAGCTTCAGCCCAATTCAAAAGGGCCACTTCTATCTAGGTCCAAGATCAAGGCCAGTTTCAGCCTAGTCCTTGGGATGCTGGTGGCCTTGCCGGTGGCTATGTAGGAGGTATTGTTGGTGTCTATTTTGGTCCCGGCGACTCCCTTTGGGGTCTTTCGACCTGATGGGCTTGTCCCGACGACCTCTAATGAAGAGAATAATATGCGTTGTGCAACACCAAATGATGAAAATTTTCACTCTTTACTTATATGTATTAGTGATAGTCATTGTAGATAGTGCGAGGTTCGACTTTGAGTTTGTTTGGTTGATCAGCGGCTAATTGCTTCCAAATGATGAACCCAGTTCCACATACTCTTGCTGATCTATATATATATATATATATATATATATATATATATATATATATATATATATATATAAGTCAGGATGTATACAAAAAAAGGCCCCACTAGATATCTCTCTCCCTTTGTATCGTTGAGAATTTCTGCATCATGCTCTGATACCATATTTGTTTGACGGTGGGGCCCAAGCTGCAAGTTGTTTTATACTTCTGTTGCGGTTAACTTCTCAAATACTTTGAACTCTAGGAACTCTCAACCCTTTGGGATGATGGGGTTGTCTAGGGCCTGGACAGTGGAGTCTAAGGAGTTTGTGATGATAGTAAAGGATGGAGATACGGTGTTGAAACTACAAGAGCGATGCAGAGGTAAGACGCGTTGGATACGGCTGGAATGGAAAGAAGCGGCTTGGCTAGTGAATATCTTTGATGAGCTGAAGGCGGTGGAGGATTCAAGGGTCTTTAGGGATGAATCTAGTCATAGTTTTCCACATGCCTTAGCTCAGAAATGCTTTAATAGGCATGGGAGCTTTTCTGGTTTTAGAGGAGTACGATGGTAGAGATAGGCGAGGTAGAGTTATGGTGCCAGAGCGTAGACATAGGAAGGGCTGGGACGAGCTTCAGTCGAAGCTGCGAATTGCTATTTATTTTGTTCAACCTTTTGTTGGGGATGCAAGGAAGGCAGTGACAAGGAAACAGAGAAGGAGTTTTTCAGAGGTATTGCTTTCATCATCGAAACAGGTAGAGGAACCGTTTGGGTCTTATGCAGAACCTATTGCAAGAGTTCCCAAATGGTTGTTAGGAGGTAATGCTGGGATCAGCAAATCGTCTGGGACAAGCTTGCTTGCTGACTGCCATGTTAAAGCTGGTCATGAGGTTCAGGAGGCTGCTCCGGCGAAAGGTCCGGCGATTAGGTATGATTTTAACAGTTGTGCCAGCTGTGGGGTACTACAGAAGAGGACTTCAAGTTACGAGGAGCAAATCTGTGGAGACCATGCTTTTGGAACGTTCGGTCAGGGTTGCGTGTGTGCAGGGGAGAAGGAAAAGCTGAAGAGATCTCTGTTGAAGATACAGGACGACATCAGGAAATGTCTCGAAGGAATAGACGCACGTTGCACTTGTAGTTGTGGGTCTGGTTCCTTTGGGCCTAAATCCCAAGTGGCCCAAGCTCAGTCAAGTGGTCAGCCTAAATACCAGCCCATGGCCCAACCCAAACCTACGGCTGGCCAATTCAAGGAGAAGGCCTTTCATGCGGGAGCTGGACCCAACAAGGCACTGAGATTTTATAGCAGGAAGGTTGCGGGTAAGGTGGGGGATTTGGGTGCGTCAGCGTCCAACACAGGACATTGTCCTTCTTCGAATTTCACGAACCCAGTGGTGCCGGTCCCTTCTATGTCGCCGGCATAGGTGCCGATGATGGTAGCGCCGTCAGTGAAGGGGTCGACGAAGGAGGTTGCGGCAAAGGATTGCGCTTTGGACGCCGGTAATGTTGCTGTGCTCCCTCCGGCGACTGGACCTGTAGCTCAAGCTCCGGCGTTGACCTGGGTGTGCGACCCAACTCCGAGAATTCTGGGTAAGGAGCCGGCGACTCTTCCGGCAGGTGATCGAAGGGAGGTTCCGACCTGTTCTGTCCTGTCGGCACCTTCTGGGTCTGCTGCCGGTACTCGTGCGAAATTGAAGAAGCCAACAATGATGGGGCAGCCGGAAGTTTTGATGGCAGGGGGCAAATTTGGGAGGGGGCTCGACAAGGGGGAGGGAGGAGGTCCAGGCCAGTTGATTAATGTCAAGCTGGGCAAGTTGGGGGAGGGAAATGGTGCTGGATAGTTGCCGCTCGATCTGCAGGGGGAGATTCCATCGGGTTTGGAGAAATGGGATTTGCCAGGCTCGGATGATTCTCTGAGGTGGAAGGGGGCTATGGTCAGCGTTTGTGATGAGAGCTTTTGCTCTTTGGGAGAAGCTTGTTCTGGAGTTGAGGATTGCAGTTCGCAGGGTGAGTCGTTCGTTCCTGATTCCTTAGCTTTAGTACCAGTTGAGGATCAGGAGCCTATTACGGTGGAGTTTGTAACTCAATTTAGGAAGCTCGTGGGTGTCTCTTGTGATGGAGAAGCTGGGAAGTTGGCAGAGACTTTTGGGTTTATAATGGCTGATAATGAGGTCATTGGTGAGGATGTGGGAGATGCGGGAGAGGCCATGGAAACACATACGGGAAAACAAGGTAAGAGAGAGCTCAATAACCTTATCTCCTCTGTTAATTATGAGGTGCACAGTGGAAGTTCTTTGAGGGACAGTAAAAAGGGGAGGGCTGATCGGACTATTTAATGAAGCCGAAGATCCTTTCTTGGAATGTGAGGGGTCTGAATGTAAGGGATAAAAGGCTGAGGGTCAGAAATCTTCTTAGAAATTGGAAGGTGGATATAGTGTGTTTCCAAGAAACAAAGGTGGACTTTGTCACAAACAATTTTGTGAGGAGTTTGTGGGGGTGCCCTTATGCAGAGTGGTGTTATGTCCCTTCTAGAGGGGCTTCGGGTGGTATCTTGGTGATGTGGGATAGGAGAGTAGTTACAAAGGTTGAGGTTGCTTTGGGCAGATTTGTGGCAGCTTGCTCTTTTAGAAACGTTGATGATGGTTTTGTGTGGGCTTTTGCGGGGGTGTATGGTCCTAATAGAGATAACATAAGGTGTCTCCTTTGGGAAGAATTGGTGGGCCTTATGAGTTGGTGGGACTTGCCTTGGTGTATTGGTAAGGATTTCAATGCTACTCTGTTTCCTAGTGAAAGGTCGGGGGGGGCTTATTCTCGATCCGCAATGAGGGATTTTGCAGATTTTATATCGGAGTAGGGTCTTATGGATTTCCCTTTAGCTGGGGGGGTCTCTACTTGGTCTAATAACCATTCTTGGTCAAGGCTAGATCGTTTCCTAGTCTCTCCGGAATGGGAAGCTCGTTACCCAAGTTTGCGACAAAAGAGGTTGCTTCGGGTGTGTTCGGATCATGCGCCTATTATTCTTGATTGTAGTTGCTTCTTGGGAGGTAAGAGACCCTTCAAGTTCGAGAATATGTGGCTTAAAGTGGAGGGTTTTGTGGACAAAGTAAAGAGCTAGTGGGAGTCTTACCATTTCCATGGTACTCCGAGTTTTACTCTGGCAAAAAAGTTGCAAGCTCTTAAGGGGGACATTAAGAGATGGAATGACCAGGAATTTGGCAATGTGGGAGGGTGTATCAAGGCCCGCATGGATGATATAAAGGCTCTCGATAGGGTGGAGGAAGAGAGAGGGTTATCCGCTGAAGAAATTGAGAGGAAGAGGTTGCTAGCCAGAGAGTTGGAGGCTCTTCTCTTATAGGAGGAGATTAGCTAGAGGTAAAAATCTAGGATTCGTTGGTTGAAAGAGGGAGATAAATGTACGAATTTTCTCCATCAGATTGCTAATGCAAACAGAAGACATAATTTTATTGAGTCTCTGACTATGGGTGGTCTACTACTTCAGATCAAGGGGTCATTAGCAATCACATTACCAACTTTTACGAGTCCCTTTTTTCAGAGAGCCTCAACTGGAGACCTAGGCTAGATGATCTTGATTTTGATATGTTGAATGTTGGTGAGGCCTCTAGATTGGAAGTTCCTTTCGAGGAAAGGGAGGTGTAGGAGGTGGTGAAAGGTATGGATAGGGACAAGGCGCTAGGCCCGGATGGCTTTTCTATGGCTTTTTTCCAGGATTGCTGGGATGTGATTAAGGTGGACATTATGGCGGTTTTTGCGGAGTTCCATGAGCGAGGTAAATTTGAAAAAGCCTTAATGCTACGTTTATCTCTCTTATTCCGAAGACCCAGGAAGCTTCTGATATTAAGGATTTTCGTCCGATTAGCATTGTGGGAGGGACATATAAGATTGTTGCGAAGGTCTTAGCCAATAGAATGAAGGAAGTGATGGATAGGGTCATCTCTAAACCCCAGAATGCTTTTGTAAAAGGTAGGCAAATTTTGGACTCAGTTCTTATTGCCAATGAATGCTTGGATAGCCAAATCAGATCAGGGGAACCTGGCTTATTATGCAAATTGGATATGGAAAAGGCCTATGATCATATGAATTGCAAGTTTCTACTTTACATTCTAAGAAGGTGCGGTTTTGGAGAGAAATGGTGTTCCTGGATTGAACATTGCATTTCGTTTGTGCGATTCTCAGTTTTGATCAATGGATCCTCTTCCAGTTTTTTTGATAGCTCGCGGGGAGTGAGGCAAGGAGACCCTCTTTCTCCTTTCTTGTTTGTTCTAGTCATGGAGGCGTTTAGTAGGATGATCAATGCCTCGATAAATAGGGGTCTCATCTCTGGTTTCTCTATGGGAAGCAGAGAGTTGGATCGGGTTATTGTCTCTCACCTTCTCTTTCCTGATGACACTTTGGTTTTTTGTGAGGCAGATCCTAATCAAGTTAAAAACATTGGTGCCTTACATGTTGGTAGTATGAACAATACATGCATTTTGGCAGGCATCCTTGGTTGCGGTTCAGCTTCTATGCCTTTGAAAAAATATTTGGGTCTCCCGTTGGGGGCCCCGTTTAAGGTCAAGGCCAGTTGGGAGGACATGTTGGAGAAGTATGCCAGAAGGCTGGCCCTATGGAAACAGTTGTATCTGTCTAAGGGGGGGAGGGTTAATCTCATTAAGAGCACCTTATCCAATCTTCCCACTTATTTTGTCTCTGTTTCCTATCCCTGCATCTGTGGCGAAGCATATGGAGAAGATTCAACGTGATTTCTTATGGGGTGGGATTAATGATGAGTTTAAGTTCCATCTGGTTAGTTTGAACAAGGTATGTTCTCCGTTCTCTGAGGGAGGTTTAGGGATCGAGAATTTGCGTTTGATGAACAAAGCTTTGTTGGGGAAATGGTTGTGGAGATTTGCTCATGAGAAAGAGGCTTTGTGGAGAAAGATTCTGGTGGCAAAGTATGGTGCGGTTTGGGGTGGTTGGCGATCCAGGGATCTCAGTGGTTCGCATGGGGTGGGGTTATGGAAGTACATTAGCAGGGGGTGGAGGTCGTTTCAGTGTCACATTAGATTGGATCTTGGGGTTGGGTCCAATATTAGGTTTTGGGAGGATATCTGGTGCGGTGACATGTCTCTCAAGGATGCTTTTGTGGACTTTTCAATATTGCCACCAATAAGGATGCGTCTATTGTGGATAATAGGGAGTGTACAAATGGCTGTGTGCAATGGAATGTTTCCTTCATTCACAGGGTTCATGATTGGGAAGTGGAGGTCTTGGCCTCTTTTTATACACTCTTGTACTTGCACTTGATGCGTGGGGTAGGGGAGGATAGGATGTGGTGGATCGCTTCACGAAAAGGAAAATTTGAGGTTAGATCTTATTACAAGATCCTTGCTTCTAAAGATCCCTCCCCCTTCCCTTGAAAGAGTATATGGTGCACCAAGGTTCCTTCGAAAGTGGCTTTTTTTTCTTGGACGGCTGCGCTTGGGAAGACTCTTAACCCTGGACAATATTTAGAAGAGAGGTATTGTTGTGATTAACCATTGTTGCATGTGTGAATCGGATGGGGAGTCAGTAGACCATCTCTTTCTTCATTGTAGGGTTGCGCGTATCTTGTGGAATGCCGTTTTCTCTCGGTTTGGTTTGTGTTGGGTGATGCCTGGTAGCGTTAGGGGGTTGTATGCTTCTTGGTGGGCCGGTGGCAAATCCCGTAGTGCTGTCCAATTGAAGAGAGATTTGACCAAAATGTTTTTGAGCTTGTCCGTAAATATTCATGATTTTCAAAACATCTTGCATTCTGCTCTCTCGATATGGTCCACATTAAGCACAACGGGGCTATTTGCCACACATCCATAACTATACATATATTATTGGAAATAAACATTAATTAAATCTATAATATCATGCAAAATACCTATTAATTAATTATGTACCATAAAAATATTTCTTGTCATTTTGTTGTGCTAATCATTCAAAGGCTTTTGAATATGGGGATTCTCCATGAAGTTGTCCTCGTAAAAGTTAAAGTCAAATTCCAAAGAAGCTGATTTTGATCATTATTAAGTCGGCAGTCTCCATCTGATTTTGATCATTATTAACAATTTAATCTCATGTAAATCATCAATTATGAATATCTGACCAACTACCCAAAAACAAAGGCTCTTTGATACACAAAATAAGTTAAAAAAATAAAACCAAAAGTGTTAGAATGTTTTCCATGTGTAATATGTAGCCAAGATATTACACATGGAAAGGGGCCGATGAGAAAGATTCTGGTGAGGGTTGGAGTTCTAGGCGATGTTTCAAGAATGGGTTCCACTGTTCAGGCAAATTCGACGATGGGTTATGCTTCGGGTCTTTTGGTAAAGACGCAGGTTGTCTCTCTTGCTTCTGACGCCTCTATTTCTCCGGTTCTCGGTCTTGCTGACCAGTGTTCTCCAAAGAGTGGCTCGAGCGTCTCTACTATGGGGATTCTGGGTAAGCTTGGCAAGTGGGCGTCATCGGTTCTCTCTGGGTCTATTGCCGGTGTTTTCGAGTCTGGGAGGGAAGAAATCTTGGGGAGCAGCCTTGTGGATCAGCGTCCGGCTGTTTCTGAGTTGGGTATCCAGGGTAAGGAGCCAGGTACATGCGCGACGCCGGTTGTAAATTTGGGCGGAGATTCCCTTGTAGAAGTGGTATCCTTGTCTCAGGAGTCTTTCGTTCCGAATTCTGTGGATGAGGAACTGTCGGTGATGCAGGAGAGGGCTTTCATTTCTCAGGCTTGCGGCCTCTCTTGTGACGGAGAAGAAAGGAAGCTTGAGGAGACCATTGGGTTACTCATCACTGACAAGAAGGGTAATGAAATGGAAAGGGAAGAGGTTACATCTGCAATTAAAAAAGGTAAGAGAGAGCTGAATAATCTGCAGTCTTTTGTTAATTTTTTGGGAGTATTCTAGGAGGGACAGGAATAAGGGGAGGGCCAATCGAGTTAAATCGTGAAGCTCAAGATTCTTTCATGGAATGTGAGAGGTTTGAATGAGAGGGATAAGAGGTTGAGGGTTAGGAATATGCTCAGAAGTTGGAAGGCAGATTTAATTTGTTTTCAAGAGACAAAGTTGGATTTTATTTCATTCAGCTTAGTGAGGAGTTTATAGGGTTGCCCGTATGTGGAGTGGTGCTATGTTCTTTCTATTGGGGCTTCGGGTGGCATTTTGCTCATGTGGGACTGTTGAGAAGGTAGATGTTGCTTTGGGAAGTTATGTGGCAACCTGCTCCTTCAAAAATGTTGAGGATGGTCTTGTTTGGGCGTTTGCGGGGGTGTATGGGCCTAGCAGAGTCAATTCCAGAGGTCTTCTTTGGGAGGAGCTGGCAGGGGTTGTGAGCTGCTGGGACATGCCGTGTGTATTGGTGGGGATTTCAATGTTACTCTTTATCCAAGTGAAAGGTCGAGGGGAGCTTTTTCTCGGTCTTCAATGAGGGATTTTAGTGAGTTCATTTCGGAGCAGGGTCTCATGGACCTGCCCTTAGTTGGGGGGATCTCTTTCTGGTCTAATAATCGTTCTTGGTCTAGGCTTGACCGGTTTCTAGTTTCTACGGATTGGGAAGCTCGTCATCCGGATTTGCGGCAAAAAAGGATGCTCCGATCATGCTCCTATTATTCTGGATTGCAAGCCTTTTTCAGGAGGCAAAAGACCTTTCAAATTTGAGAATATGTGGCTCAAAGCGGAGGGTTTTGTGGATAAAGTTCGCAGTTGGTGGGACTTGTACCAATTTCATGGTACTCCGAGCTTCATCCTTTCTAAGAAGATGCAAGCTCTAAAGTGGGACATTAAAAGATGGAATGCTCAAGAGTTTGGCAATGTGGGGGCTTGTATTAAGGCCCGTATGGATGATCTTAAAGCTCTTGAGAGGGTGGAAGTAGAGAGGGGTTTATCTACTAAAGAGATTGAGAGGAAAAGGGTGTTTGCTAGAGAGTTAGAATCATCCCTCCTACAAGAAAAAATCAGTTGGAGGCAAAAATTTAGGATCCGACGGTTGAAAGAGGGTGATAAGTGTACGAAATTCTTCCATCAAATTGCTAATGCTAACCGTAGACAAAATTATATTGAGTCATTGAACATTAATGACACTACTACTTCTGATCAAGAGGCTATTAGTAATCTTATCACCCATTTTTATGAGTCGCTCTTCTTGGAGACTCTTAGTTGGAGACCGAGGTTGGATAATCTCCACTTCGACATGTTGGATGTTGATGAGTCTTCTAGTTTGGAAGTTCCTTTCGAGGAAAGGGAGGTGTGGGAGTGGTTAAAAAAATGGATAGGGACAAGGCTCCAGGCCGGATGGTTTTTCTATGGCTTTTTTTCAGGATTGTTGGGATGTGATCAAACTGGACATTATGGCTGTTTTTGCAGAGTTCCATGATAGAGGTAAATTTGAAAAAAGTCTTAATGTTACGTTTATTTCTCTTATTCCGAAGTCTCATGGTGCATCCGATCTGAAGGACTTTTATCCAATCAGCCTTGTGGGGGGGATCTATAAGATTTTTGCTAAGGTTTTAGCCAATAGAATGAGGAGAGTTATGGATCGGGTCATCTCCAAGCCGCAGAATGCTTTCGTTAAAGGCAGACACATTTTGGATTCAGTTCTTATTGCCAATGAATGCCTGGACAGCCGAATCAGATCCGGGGAACCCGGCCTCTTGTGTAAGTTGGTTATGGAAAAGGCTTATGATCACATTAATTGGAAGTTTTTACTCTACTTGTTAAGAAGGTGCGGTTTTGGTGAGAAATGGTGCTCATGGATTGAGCATTGTATCTCGTCTGTGTGGTTCTCGGTCTTGATCAATGGTTCTTCTTCCGGCTTCTTTGAGGGTTCGCGTGGGGTGAGACAAGGCGATCCCCTTTTGCCTTTTTTGTTCATCATGCTAATGGAGGCGTTCAGCATGATGATTAATGTTTCTATTAACAGGGGTTTCATTAATGGATTTTATGTGGGTGCCAGAGAGTCTGATCGGGTTATTGTTTCTCATCTTCTTTTTGCTGATGATACGCTGGTTTTTTATGGGGCTGCTCCTGACCAAATTAGATTTATTAAAGTCCTTCTTATTGGCTTCGAGGCTGTCTCTGGGTTAAAAGTAAATCGGGCCAAATCCGTTTTGGTCCCTGTCGAAGGTACGGGTGAGGCGGGTGAGTTGGCTGGCATTTTGGGTTGTGGCACCAGCTCTTTGCCTTCGAAGTATCTGGGTCTTCCTCTAGGGGCTTCTTTCAAGCTTTTGGCTATATGGGAAGACATGTTAGAGAAGATTGCTAAAAGGTTGGCCCCTTGGAAATGGTCGTATTTGTCCAAGGGGGCTAGGCTCACCCTAATCAAGAACACCTTATCCAATCTTCCCACCTACTTTCTGTCTCTTTTTCCCTATTCCTGCCTCTGTAGTGAACCACATTGAGAAGATTCAACGGGATTTTTTATGGGGTGGGCTCAACAACAAGCCTAAGATCCACTTGGTCAGTTGGCACGAGGTTTGTACTTCGATTTTTGTGGGCGGTCTAGGGATTCGGAGTTTGCGGCTTTTTAATCAAGCTCTCTTGGGGAAATGGTTGTGGAGAAGAATATTGGTGGCAAAGTATGGGGTGTTTTGGGGCGGTTGGCGCTCTAAAGTTCCTCGCGGTTCGCATGGGGTGGGGTTATGGAAACACATTTGTAGGGATTGGAAGTCATTTCACTGTCACTTTAGATTTGATCCTGGTTTGGGGTTGAAAGTCAAATTTTGGGAGAATATTTGGTGCGGCGAGATGTCCCTCAAGGATGCTTTCCCCAGTCTATTCATTATTGCTAGCAATAAGGATGCTCCCATTGCGGATATCAGGAAGTGTATAAATGGTATGGTTCATTGGAATGTTACCTTTATTCGTAGAATTCATAATTGGGAGGAGATGGCCTTAGCCTCCCTATTCTCGCTCTTGTATTCGCTCTCGTTGCGTGAAGAAGGGGAGGACCGGATGTGGTGGATCCCTTATAGAAAAGGGAAGTTTGAGGTTCGTTCATTTTATAGAAAGCTTGTCCTTAAAGAGCCCAACCATTTCCCTTGGAAAAGTATTTGGCGCACCAAGGTTCCTTCGAGAGGCATTTTTTGCTTCGTCAGCAGCCCTTGGGAAATCTCTTACCTTGGATCATGTTCGGAAGAAAGGTATTGTCGTGATTAATCGATGTTGTGTGTGTGAATCGGAAGGGGAGTCTGTGGATCATCTCTTTCTTCACTGTGGGGTTGCGCGCTTTTTGTGGGATGTTATCTTCTCTCGTTTCAACATGTGTTGGGTTATGCCTAGAAGCGTCAAGGAGATGTTCGCCAGTTCGTGGTCGGGTGGAAAATTCCGAAGTGCTATGGTGTGGAAGATGGCTCCCCTATGTCTTTTGTGGTGTCTATGGAAGGAGAGGAACACTAGATGCTTTGAGGATTTGTCGAGAAATCTTGAGGACCTTGTTCATTTCTTTTTGTACACGCTTTTTACTTGGACTGCAGGCTGGCTTGCACCCTTAGTGATCAATTTTCCTGATTTTCTTTTTATGTTCTCTTCTTCTTTCTCCCTTTCTTAGTCGCTCTCTTGTATACTTCCTATGTACTTGGGTTGCGCCTAGAGCTGTTAAGTGAGCGAAACGTCTCGCGAGCAAGCTCGGACTCGGCTCGTGTTCGACTCGAATATTAAATGAAGCGTTTTATGAACACAAATTCTGACTCGAATATTAAACGAAGCAAGCTCGGCTTGACTCGGCTAAACTCGTGAGCGCACTCGTATAAGTGTGTAGTAAATAATTATTTGTAAAACTGTAAAAGTATGTTGTACTTAAATTAAATAAGAGGTCAAATATTAATTAACAAAAGATAAAAATTAAAGTAAAACTCAGTGGCGTTTTTGTAAATTGTAAGAGTACCCCTAGTCCAACTTTTTAAGCTTTTCATTTTTCATTTTCCAAGGCTATTCCAGACATTCCCACGTTTGCCTTGAGATCTAGGCCCCATCCCTATCAAACGTTTGATGATCCTCACTTCTTCTAACTCTTCCATTTCTTTCTTTTAACTTTTTTATTCACTTTTCTGTAACTTCTTCTTCTTCGCAGACCCATTTCATTTTCCTTCTTCTTTCATACACACATTCCTATACTCTAAAACATAGTTTGATTTTTTAATTGATTACAAAAATCCGAGTGTCGAATCGCCCCACGCACGTCAAAGAGAGACCGAAATGCAGAGATTGAGAGAGAGACTGAGACGCAGAGAGAGATATGGTCAAAAGAAGAAGACGATGAAGCCAAAGAGGAGGGTTTCCGATCATGGGTTGTTGTGAGGTAAAAATTTTAGATTCGCTGTATTTTTTTTACACCCATTGTATATAAAGAATGAAAATCACATTGTTTGGGTGAGATTTCACTTAGGTTTGATTTTGGTTGAAATTTCGGGGTATATGCTATTCGGTTTGAGAGGTCGTATGATGTGTTCTTATGTGGGTTTTGGCCAAAATACTCGAGCTCAAGCAGGGAACCAACCTTGACGAGCCGAGCTCAAACACTGGTTTGAGGCTCGTGTCAAGCTCGAGCTCAAGCCCGAGTCTGACATAAACTTAAACGAGCCAAGCTCGGACAAGCAAAGCTCGTCTAAGCTTGGCTCGTTTACACCCCTAGTTGCGCCCCTATGCGCTCTTTAATGCATCATTACTTATCAAAAAATATCTAGCCAAGAGGTAACAAATAAGTTGACTAATTTTATTTTCTCAGCTTTGGTCCATGCATACAATCTCTCACCAAATATTTTGATGATGATTTTACCTTTTTTAGTCAACTAATGCATGCATCATGTTTACATGTTAAAATTGCTTCACTTGAACCCTTGAAGGAAGAGTTTGTCCTTAAGAATGCCCTTTTATTTGCATGATGGTGTCACCAATGTTCCTTGTTTGAACCCGCCTTGGACAGTAGCTCTTTGTTTTCCAACCAAATATTGCTGGAAGCTAAGGCTAACCCCTAGACTTCGCCACCTCCTGCTGAGATGGATCGACCAGGTGACGTAGGGGCCCTTGTCCCAGAGAGGAGTCTTCTCCTGCGTGGCTTCCTCATCCTTTAGCCCCCATTGGCAGCTTTGGGTTTGCGTAAGGAAGGTATCTCTCTGACAGGAATGGCTCTTACAGATTCGTCTGAGAAGAATCTTGTGAATCATGTTTCTATGAGTGGGGTTTTTAGCTCGCGAAGTATGAGCGTCGACAATACGGAGAAGGCGCCAATAGTACTTGTAGCTACGACGTCAGTCTGGTGGAGACCGTAATGATGGGTTGTCTCTGGCTGTCGTGCATATGGGTTTAGGAAACTCTCATGATGTGGTCCGTTCTTAGATGTCTCCAGAAGGGCTGGATAAGGAGACAGACTTTGTTCAAGTCCAAAAGTGGCCGGTTGGATTTGGTTCATCTTCGAAGTTGGATTGGGGATGAGAGGACGGAGATTTTTCATACCCTTTGGGTGATTTCCCCCCCTGCCACCCTCTTGGATTGGGGGATTGGGCTTTGGGGGGGGATCCATGTGAGGGAATTGAAGACACGAAAGAGGCTTTCCCTTGGAAGGTAAAGGGTAGAAGGGAGCTCCTAAATATAGAATGTTCTATCAACTATGATTCTAGGGGAGCGTCCTCTAAGCATGGGAAAAGCAAGGCTCATGCTTTCTAGCGTTGAGTGCTTTGTGTGGGTTTCGGGCTTTGATTTTTTGTGGGTTTCATGTTTGGTGCTTCTTGTGTACTTAGAAGCGCTTTACACTTTTTTTAATAAATTTTTCTATTACTTATAAAAAATAAATAAATTAGACTGACACTTAAGTAGCAATTCTGTAATTTGGAGGCACTCTTCCCTTATGCACGTACATTCTTATATCCAGAATGTTACTTCATTGCTTGATTCCCAAATTTATCCACACTAACATGTTATTCTTACAGATTCTCCTGCTCTCCTGTTTTTCCACAATTTTTGCTTTTGTACATGAATGATTTAGAACCTTGACGGAATTTAAAAATCATCAGCAACTCTCAGAGACCAAGTGACCGGTGGCCTTAGTCAAACATCTACTCTTATAATATTCCAAGTCTCAAAATATGCCTTAAAAAAATATGTTAAACATAAAAGGAGATGAAATTGCAATATTCTACTTTTTTTTTATTGATTTGTAATGTAATGTATATCAAAAAAACATAGAAGGATGCAATTCTAGTACACAAGAAATATATAAGAGAATGCTTAAATAGAAGAAAAAAAAAAAGTACAAGAAAACCGTTACAACTAATCACTAAATGAGCAAAAAATACAGCCTCCTAGTAAAAAGAGAATAAAAGAAAAATGACTTGAGTTCCTCCAACGTCTGTTCTTGGTTCTCGAAATTACTGTTATTCCATTCCCTCCACAAGCACCACATAAGGCAAGAAAGCATCATCTTCCACACAATAGCGCTTCGAGAGCGACCACCCGTCCATCAGCAGGAAAACAAATCAACCACCCAATTAGGCACAACCTAGGACAACCCAAAGTGACTGAGGATAGCATCCATAAGGCACAAACAACCTCACAATGGAGAAGAAGATGGTCCATGGACTCCCTATTCCGTTTGCACAAGTAGCACATATTGACAACGATGACATGCCTCTTCTTAAGATTGTCCATGGTAAGAATCTTCTCTAGAGCTACCAACCAAGCGAAGAAAAAAAAAAAAAAAAAAAAGCCACTTTCAAGGAGACCTTAGCCCACCAAATATTCTTCCGGGAGAAAGGAAGATCATCTTTACAAGCAAGGATCTTGTAAAAGGAGCTAACATCAAACTTTCCTTTGTGAGACAAGCCCTCCAAAGCTTGTCTTCCCCTTCCCTTCTCGCTCTATGGGAATACAACAAATTATAGAAAGAAGCCAGAACATCCACCTCCCACTCTTGAACCGTACGAATAAAGCTAACTTTCTACTAAAGGGATCCACTAGAAAAGTCCAAATTAACTGCAACAAACGCATCCTTCACACGAGCAATGTTATATAAATGTGGGAAATCTTCCTTGAAGGTCTTCTCTCCGCGCCACACATCATCCCAAAATTTGATCTTGGACCTATCTCCCAACTCAAATCTAGTATGGCTAAAAAGCAACCTCCACCCCCTCCTAATATTCTTCCAAAGCCCCACCCTATGCGACCCAAGGGGATCAATAGAACACCACCCACCCCAAGCACTACCAAATTTAGCATCCACAACAACTTTCCACCAAGGCTCTCTCTCATGTACATAACGCCACAACCACTTCCCTAAAAAGGCCCCACAAACCTTTCTCAAAAATAGGGGAGCAAACCTTGAGCCAACTGACTAGGTGATATTTATATTTTGATTCAAATGATTTTTTTTTTCCTCCCTGGACAAGTAGTTTGGATGGTTTATTCAATTTTCTGTAGATAGTTGGAGAATGCAGAACTTTAACGGTTTGCAATTAAAAGAGATGGGTGGCTTATGGTAGGGATATATTATATCTGGTTGGCTTCAGTGTTTGTGGTCCAATGCAATTTAGACCATATGGGATTGGTTTGTGGAAGAGAATTTGGACGGATCTGGAAATTTTTCTGCCATATGTTTTCTAGAATCGGTGGTGGTAGACAGGTGCGCATTCAGCACAATTTGTGTTGCCAATAGACTTCTCTATGCTTTTGATTTCCAGATTTGCTAGATAATTATAAAGCCTCAGTAGCCAAGTTATCTAGGCTGGTTACACGAGTGCAAATGTGGGTGGTGGATTTCGCGATTGGTCTTTTAAGATTCTTGACAGGGCTAATAAGATGAGTGGTGTTGGGGAGGACTCATTGGATGACATTATACTGGTAGTTAGATATTTGAGGCCAAATCCTATTTATATTGTGCTTGTGGCAGAATACAGGAAACTTTCCCTGGAGGAGATATGGCATACTTGTTCTCCAACAGAGATTTGTGTACTAAAGGATTTTACTCTTTTAGCTTCATTAAGGGTATTTTGGTTAATCAATTTTATCTATTTTCACTTTTAGGAGTTTGTGCTTTTATATATAGTATAGTATAATATAATAATTATAGTATATTTTTTGATGATATGAAATTACTTATAAAAAAAATATAGTATAATTATTACTTGTCCATAGAAAAAAATACAACTAAAATCATGATCGAAAATTTCCATTGGAAAATGTATGAGCTGCAATAGTCCAAAGTTGTTGCCTATTATGCTTTTATGTTTAATTATTTATTCATCTATTTATTTTATTTATTAGGTCGAAGAAAAGAAACACAAAAAAAAGACTCATGATAAGAAGGAAACCCGGAAGAAGCACCATCATAGCACCTTAAAGGATCAAAAGCATTCATCATCCAGACAACGATCTGATTCAGAAAATATGACTTCTGAAGGGGGAAAAAGGAAAACTAGCAGACACAAGCGCTCAAACTATGATGTGCATTCAAGATCGGAAGATGAATCTGATAAAAGAGATAGCCTAGGTAAGAAGAACCACTACAGGGGCTCGAAATACAAAGAGCTGTCACCCAGTGGCTTGTCAGGCCCAAATACTTCAAAAAGTGACGGTCAAGATGCTATCAAAAGGAATCATGACAAGCCAGAGTGGGAAAAATTGTCTTCTAAAGATCAGACAAATCTTGATGTCACGGAAAAGAAAAGGGAAAGCAGAAGGTTTCATGAAGAAAGCTGTTATGATGGGCGTGAGTCAAACTATAAGCGCCGCAATGTTGCTCCTAAACTTTCAGAAGAAGAGCAGGCCACCAGGCTACGGGAGATGCAAGAGGATGCTGAATTGCATGAAGAACAAAGATGGAGACGTCTGAGGAAGGCTGAGGAGGATGATGTGCAAGAAGCTGCCCAGGCGCCATCCGGTGGTAGGAATTTCTTGGATGCGGCTCAGAGAAGTGTCTACGGTGCCGAGAAGGGGGGAAGCTCAACCATTGAGGAGAGTGTCCGTCGCCGAACACATTATTTGCAGGGCAGGTCTGAAGCTCGTGAAGGCAATGCTTTTCGGCGCTGATGCAGTCATGCAATTATTTGTAGCTTATTCTGATAACTTTAGCTGATATTTCCAGGTGCGCTTACACAGCTTCACCCTACATATCGGGTATCTTTCATGTACCAACTTTGAAGTTTGAACCATATTGTAGCGAGAAGCTATTTAATGTCAAGCTGAATTATGTTGATAAAGAATGGCCTAGGATCTTTTCTTGTCCATTTTGAACCGAAGAATATTCAGTTAAAGGCTAAGATCTCTCTAAAGAGATCTTAGGACTATAAATTGAACATTTGTCCATTAATATAAATAATAATAAAATATTATTTATACTTTAAAAATAATTAAAATTTTAAATAATAAAAAAAAAAAATTTTAAAAAAAAAAAAAACTAAGGGATGGCGGGCCACCACACAGGGGACAGCCGGACCACCCCCGTTGGCGTGGGGTGGTACGACCACCCCCAACGGCCAAACTAAAAAAAATAAATAAATTCGTTTAGGGTTTGGGTGTGGCTAGACCATGCCCGTTGGGCCATGAGGGTGGCTTCGGCTACCCCAGACCGGCCAATCTGGGGTGGCCGAAGCCAACCCATGGCCCATGGGGGTGGTCCGGCCACCCCCAACGGCCAAACTAAAAAAAAAAAAATTGTTTAGGGTTTGGGGGTGGCACGTTGGGCCTGGGAATAGTTTCGGCCACCATATGCCAGTTCGGCCACCCTTGGCCAACGGGGGTGGTCCGGCCACATAGGGCCACCCCCTATGTGGTGGCCAGTCACCCCTTAGTTTTTTAAAAATATTTTTTAATTTTTTATTATTTAAATTTTTAATTATTTTTAAAGTATAAATAATATTTTATTATTATTTATAGAAATTGACAAATGTCTCATTTATGGCCTTAAGATCTCTCTAAAGAGATCTTGGCCATTAATTGGATATTCTCCAATCCAAAATGGACTGGAGAGGATCCTAGTCCTTAAAGAATACCTTCCGAATCTCCCTAACTCTCGTAGTTGGCCTGCAATGACCAAAAGCACTCAAATAAGCACTCGGACGAGTGTGTGCTTGTGATAATTGTATTCATCCACTATTTCCCCTAGATAATTACTATATACTTATTGTCTAACTTCCTGTAGCACATTGCTTAGAAGTCAGACCTGGGTAGTCAATTACTCAAATTTCCAGGTTAGTTAATGTGAGGTTTCGGTCTTTGTGTGTGTTGTATCATACATACAGATTAAGGATGGCAATGAGAATCCAACTAATCGTGAGGAAATTGATTGTTTTGTTATTACTGAGGTCCCTACCAATTTTTTTTTTTTTTTTTTTTTTTTGAGGTCCCTACCAATTAATAACCGAGTTTGATGTCAATCACAAAATTGACACCTTGACTTTACTTCAATGACACCTACCATATAAGATTATAAGTCGGAACAGAATTCTTTCCAGTTCATTTCAACTGGATAATATCCAGTTAGTTATATTGGAGGGGTATTTTTGTTTTTTTACTGTTTGAGGAGACAAAAATACTCTCTAATATAACTAACTAGATATTATATTCAAATGAATTAAAGATAATCATAATTCCTATAAGTGGCACTGAGCAAGAAGTAACAGCACTTCGGTTGATTTCTTAAACTCTAATTGGATTGGCATCTTAGATTCTCAAGAGCTTCTAGGTTGACTCCAAGCAGTTTTGGACTTGCAGGTAAAATTCTTTAGGAAATGTTATGCTTAACGATGAAATCCATAGTTCAATTTGGTGAGGTCTGACCATCTGATCACACTTCAATTTGCCCAAAAAATTTTGTTATGCCTTCTTAAGTGTCATCACTCATCTAAATCTGACTCCCAACTTGTTGGAATAGAAGCCATACCATTTCAAGTGAAATAAATGGTATCTATTTTAGGATTTAAATTTGTAAATATGGTGTATATAAAGTCAACGTTGGAAAGTCTTTTAAAAAATTTAAATAATATAAAATCATGTACACTATTAGATGCATTGACTTTAAATCTTGACCATGAAAAATGGATAGTGAAATGGAGAGGATCCTTATCCCAACTCGTCACCATCTTTCTCGTCAATTAATCATCAATTATTTGGGAGAGTTGGGTTGTCGGTCAAATAAGATGCCCATAAAAAAATAGAACTCACAGCCAACACAACTTTGGGTATTATTAACACGCGCTATATTTTCTTATGCATCCCTTGACCACTCCCATTTGGTGATCAGTCCAAATAGTTCCAACTGATCTATATGTATTTTACAAATTAATTGGCCTACTTCCTTTAAGATAATAATATGCGTTGTTTCCTTTAAGATAATAATATGTGTTGTGAAACACCAAATGACTCTTGTCTTGGCTCCTCTAAGTCCTCTAAAGCCCCTGGCTTGATGGAATCTGTTGGGTCATGGATCAGCTGTGTTGGGCCCGGTAAAACGATCTGCCAGCCCATCACTAAAGCTCGGTCATTTTAATTGTTCACCATATTTTCGGCCAATTTATGCTTAACTGAGTCCAGTGCACACAACGCTCGGTTCGAAGGCTCGGTAAACCGAGCCTTCCATAAACATGAACTCCCGAGAAGTACTATTGGAATATTAGATATACCTGCATGATATTTCACTTATCATTCTTCCAATACAATACTCAACACGTGGACCCTCGGTAAGTCCACAGTGCCGGATAAACAGGTACAACCCAATCCCTATAAAATGAGGGTCTCCTCTCAAATTTTGGTAACTTCTTTTTTCTCTTTCCTTAACTGAATATCTCTTATTATCTTTATCTTATCTATCATCTTCAAAGTTATATCTCTCTTAAACACAGTGACTAACTTAGGCATCGGAGCTATCCCCCGCCGGACAACGCCGACAGCTTTGATCCCTTTTCTTGTTATTTTGTAGCCAAGTGATTCCAGCAGATACCAGAATATTTACGAGGTCCATCTTACGTCATCATTCAGAAAACTGTTCAAACAGTTTGGCGCTGTCTGTGGGAATCGATTTTTATCGGTTCTTACTAAACTTCAAAATTCTGACATGGTGAACACAACCCCCACACCCTGATACACCCACACACCCTGTCCCAAATGTTCAAACTGATGTTCCTGGAACATCCACGAGCCTAATGCTCAAACAGCTTTATTGAAAAGTTTTATGAAACGAATTGCCGAATCCATAGAAGCTATGAGGAAACAAAATGAAGATATCGTTTCTAGGTTACCTCCTAGAAAAGATCCAGTGCATAAAGAAAGGCGGGAAGAAGGGCTCAGGGAGCTACCACCATTAACCCGACAACAATCAACTCGTCAAGAAGCAAAAAGTTCAATACAAGGAAGTCATCATACTGTTCGAACCAAAGAAAACTCTCATCGAGGGAGATCTGGTAATGATACTCATCTTAGTAGTAAATCTCACAATGGTGAATCTAGTTATGTCAAATCTCATCATAGTCAATCTCGGCGTAGCCATTCTCATCATGGTCGGTCACATCGTGTAAACCCTGTGGAAGTTGTCGTAAATAAAGATGTTCAAGATCTTAAAGAAAAATATGAAAAGATGGCTCTTTTAATTGAAATGGTGAAAATCGGTTTGCAACCGACGATCTTATGCAGCATACTAATCTACCTTTTACTGATCGGGTAATAAGATTTCCTCTTCCTGATAAGTTTAAGGTGCCTCGGGTTGACAAGTATGATGGAAGTGGGGATCCTTCTGATCATATGGAAAGTTTCCAAGCTCATATCATTCTTTATGATACTCCAGACGAAATAGCTTGCCGAGCTTTCCCTTTAACTCTGAAAGGGGTTGCTAAAGAATGGTTTGGAGGTTTGAGTCCTAAATCTGTTGATAGTTTTGATTTTCTTGGACAACAATTTATGGGTCAATTCCTTGCTGTTCGGAAAAGGAAGAAAAATCCGGCATATTTACTATCTCTCATATAGGGAAAAACCGAATCTTTAAACGATTATATGTTGCGGTTTAATCGGGAGAAGTTAACGGTGGAAAATCCGAATGAACAAACTGTTCTTTTAGCTTTGATGCATGGCATAAAGACTGACGGGCCATTGATGGCTGAATTAGCTCGGAAACCGACTTTGGGAACTCTTCGACAATTCATGAACAAAGCTGAAGAGTTCATTAACCAGGAAGAAACTATTTCAGCATTGATGAAATCCAAAGCCGAATGGAGTAAGCCTGTTTCTGATTTGATTAGAGCAACACCGAGAACTTTTGTCGAAAAGAAGAAAAGAGATCATCAGAATTTGAGAGCTCCAGAAAAGAAGATTCAGCTACCACCCAGGCAAAATCAACAACAACAAATATGTAGGATGGACACCTCTGAATACAACTATTTATAAGGTGTTCATGTAGGTCAGGAAGGATCCAAGCTTCAGGTGGCTAGGAAGGATGAAAGCTCTTCCCTAAAACCGCAGCACTCAGAAGTTTTGTGAATATTATAATGATCATGGGCATTATACTGAGAATTGCATAAGCCTTCGGTTCGAGATTGAAAAATTTCTAAGAAATAGAAAGTTATTGAATTTCTTAGCTGAGGAGAAAGGTAAAGAAAAAAATCCTCAGGACAGTCAGAGACAACGGTCAGGGCAGAATTCGGGGCAGAATAATGACAGCTTACGTAACCAAAGGCAAAGAATGATGAATCGAGGATGTCTCAGAACAATCAACAAAGTCCTCAGAACCAAACCATTGTTGGTGAAATTCGAACAATCTCGGGAGGGATGGCTGGCGGAGGAGAGTCCAGTTCAGCAAGGAAAGCCTATGTTAAACAAGCGAAAATGGAAGAAATCTTTTTTTCTCAAAAAGCCCTCCAAAGTGCAAAAACAAGATCCAGTTATTCTCACATTTTCGAGGGAGGATGCAAAAGAAATTTCAATGCCACATGATGACGCATTAGTGATAACTCTAACAGTGGCTAATCATGTTCTTCACCGAGTTATGGTGGATAATGGAAGTTCGGCAGATATTTTGTATTGGACAGTTTTTCAACAACTGGGTATTGGTCGAAATAAGATGAGGCCTTTTTTATCACCATTAATTGGGTAGGGGAGCGTGTTCAACCCATCGGAATGATTTCCCTTCCGGTTACAGTAGGAACTGCTCCTAAACAATCCACTATAATGGTGGATTTTTTAGTAATTGACCGACCATCAGCTTACAATGTGATCGTCGGTCGTCCAGCTTTGAATCAACTAAAGGCTGCGACTTCTACCTATCATTTGAAAATGAAATTCCTGACAGTCGAAGTGGTTGGCGAGGTTAAAGGTGATCAGGTTGTTACCAGAAGGTGTTATAATACATCTTTGAAAAAATTCACAGAGTCAGCACTATTGACGGTCGGTAATATGGGTGATGAAAGGAAGATTCAGTTGAAAAAAGAACCAGCCGAGCCATTGGTTGATATACCAATAGCAGAAGGGAAAGTTGTAAAGATCGGATCTCAACTAACTTCAAAAGTTAGAGAAGTTCTTGTTCGGTTTCTTCAAGAAAATTTAGAAGTTTTTGCATGGTCTCCTGAAGACATGCCAGGGATTGATTCAAAAGACATTGTTCATCCTTTGAATATTAATCCAGAAGTAAAGCCGGTGAAGCAAAAGCAGAGAAAATTTGCTCCCGAGAGAAATATGGCAATTGCCGATGAGGTAGACAAATTGCTCAAAGCTCGGTTTATCGAAGAAGTACATTATCCTGATTGGTTAGCCAATGTAGTAATGGTCAAGAAGTCCAATGGAAAATGGAGGATGTGTGTGGATTTCACCGATCTTAACAAGGCTTACCCGAATGATAGTTTTACACTGCCACATATTCATTGGTTGATTCAACAGTCGAGTATAAGTTGCTGAGTTTCATGGATGCATTTTCTACCGACAATCAAATCTTCATGCACCCATCTGACCAGGATAAAACAACATTTATCACTAACCGAGGCTTATATTGCTACATAGTTATACCTTTTGGTTTGAAAAATGCTGGTGCTACCTACCAAAGGTTAGTAAATAAAATGTTTCAGGAACAAATCGGGAGGAATATGGAGGTTTATGTCGATGATATGTTAGTCAAGAGCAAGCTGCAAGTGAATCATGTGGTGGATTTACAAGAAGCGTTCATGACATTGAAACGATTCAAAATGAAGCTGAATCCTACGAAGTGTGCATTCGGAGTTTTTTCGGGGAAGTTCCTTGGTTATATGGTGTCAAGCCGAGGAATTAAAGCCAATTCTGAGAAGATTCAAGCAGTGTTAGATATGCAATCTCCGAAGAATACAAAGCAGGTTCAACAATTGACTGGTAGAATTGTGGCGTTAAACAAGTTCATTTCTCGGTCCACAGATAATTGTCTTCCTTTCTTTAAAATTTTACGAAAAGCTTTCGAATGGTCCGAAGAATGTGAACAAGCATTTGAGCAACTCAAGAAGTATCTAGTCAGTCCACCCCTACTTAGCCGAACTGTCCTGGAGAAATATTATATCTGTATTTAGCTGTATCTCCAACCGCAGTCAGTGCAGCTCTGATTCGGGAAGAAGAGGGAATTCAAAAACCAGTTTATTTCATCAGCCGAGCATTGTGTGGTGCCGAAGAAAGGTATGTGCAAATAGAAAAACTTGCTTTTGCCTTGGTAATCGCATCTAGAAAGCTTCGACCGTACTTTCAAGCCCATACAATTAATGTGCTGACCGAGTATCCATTGAAAAAAGTACTTCGGAAGTTGGATTTGTCTAGTCGGTTAGTCAATTGGGCAATTGAGATTAGTGAATTTGATATTCACTTTATTTCGCGTAATGCAATCAAAGGTCAAGCACTTACAGACTTTTTAGTAGAGTTCAAGTAGAGTTCACCAACATACAAGACCTAGAGATGTGACCAAGAGGAAAAATGTGGGTAATTTATGTTGATTGTTCTTCTACAAAAAAGAATGGTGGAGCTGGAGTAATGATGATTACACCAGATGGGAAAGAGTTAAAAAATTCTCTGAGATTAAAGTTCAAAACTACTAACAATGAAGCGGAATATGAGGCAGTAATAGCTGGGCTCGGTTTAGCCCGAGAGATGGAAGCGGAATTCGTAGAAGTGAAGAGTGATTCTCAAGTGATTGTCGGTCACATTCGTGGTGGATTTGAGGCTAAAGGCAGTAAAATGAAGCTATATTTGTCTAAAGTCCAAGATATGCAAAAGGGTTTCAACAAATTTTGTATTGTTAAAATCTCGAGAGAAGAAAATGAGAAAGCATACCTTTTAACTCGATTAGGTTCAGCAACTGAGGATGAAGTGGGAGAAACCGAGCAACCGATACAAATTCTGCAACAACCTGCTATAACCGAGGAGGTTATGTGTAACGACCAAGATTTTAAAACTCTTATTTAAATAATATTAAATAGATTAAAAATATAATCAATAAATTAGAACAATGATATGTGGATTAATGATGTTAAATAACTATTTAGTGTTAAAGGTATATTACATTGATTTTTGACCTCTTATGTATATTACTTCAATTCTAAAAATTTTTGCTTCACTAATATGTTTATGGGCATAATCAAACCAATCTAGTGAATAAATTATTTATATTGGTGTTTAGCAAAGTCATAAATTAATTTGAAGCTTTTCAGTTTTTTAGCCTAAAAAGCAGTGTCTTAATTTTCATACTGTCTAAATGAGATTAAAACTGCTAAAGAAAGATACCAAGGCTAGCTACCTTTGTTGAAAGCTTGAAGTCTTCTAGTAATGATGGTTATAGTAAATATCATGATTATAATGATTTAATAAGACAAGTGGCCAAGTGGGAATGCAAATAGTTAAAGCCTAAGTTAAATTGGAAACTTTGTATAGGCCAAAAATAGACTTAAATGAACTCGGATGAAGTCGAACCAAGAATATAAAATGTTTGTCTCGGAGCTCTCTATCTACTCTCAAAATTTCATGTCAATCGGAGTACGTTTGGACATTGAAAAATGGATCGGAATACACTGCCCTCATTTTGGACGAAAATACTATTTGGTATAGAGCATGAAATATGGACTAGGTTCATTCTTTTGGTTAAATACATCTCAACCCTTAGATCAAATGTGTAAAAATAAATCCTAACCATTCATTCTCTTATAAATAGAGCCTTAGCTAAATTCACTTTCACTTAAGTTTTTACAATCTTAGAACAAGTAAAATTGTTTGCTCCTCCTTTCATTTTATTTCTTAGTTCTAGTCAAAAACCATATAGCCTAAAATCTTTCTTGTAGTATTCAAATGTTTTTCTAAACTAGCTACCTAGAGAAGATTTGGTGGAGTTTTACTTCTAAGGATTTTTGGGTAAGTGTTTCTTGTATAAATATCATGATTTATTGCTTTTATCACTTGTTCTCATTTAATTGTTTAAAGACCCAATAAGCGTATAATGTAAAATAAAGTAATGGATACAAGTGAATTAATAATAAAGAGTTAGTGGACAAAATCAATTAAGGACTTATAATATTATCTATATATTATTTACTTTACAGTATTTACATTCAGTCATTTCTTTTATGTCATTTAAATTTCTGTTCATATTTCTGGCGGTAAGGACCATTTGATCTCATCCCCGAAATATGCATTATTTACATTCAGTTATTTCTTTTATGTCATTTACATTTATGTTCATATTTCTGGCGGTAAGGACCATTTGATCTCATCCCCGAAATATGCATTATTTACATTCAGTTATTTCTTTTATGTCATTTAAATTTTAATTCATATTCTTGGCGGTCATCCCCAGAATATGAATTCAGTATTTACATTCAGTCATTTCTTTTATTGTCATTTAAATTTTAATTCATACTTTGGTAGGTACGAACCATTGGTCTCATCTCCAAAATATGAGTTATGTTTTATATATATTATTTATAATACTTGTTTGTATTTAGTGATACTGGCCATTAGCCTCGTCACCAAAAATGAATTCAGGCATAAAATTAGTTATAAGTAACTATCTTAGATTAATATAATAAAATGAGTAAGTAAAGATGAAGTGACGGATAATAAATAAATATAAAAGATGAGGGTCTTTAAACAATGATATTATTGGAGAATGAACTAAGTATTGTTTGTATGTATATATTATATGCAGAAGTGGAGCAGAATACTACACTAAGGAGAGTAAGTATGGATATACTTACTGAGTACTAGCTCTGTTTTATTGTTATAGGAATTCTTATTTTGTCTTATTGATATAATTTTGCAATACAACTGCTGCATAATGTGTCTAATAAAATGGGCTGATAAGATAGCCACATTAAGAACAAGCTGGGTGGATTGCCGCGAGGAACTGTCGGTATCTTAGTGGATGGGGGTATATAATCGTCCAACAGGCCTAATATATAACTAAGCTGGGACGGTGTAGTTGCCAACACCAAACAGGTAAACCTTTAAGTGTGAGGGACATAACGGACGTAAGCGGGCTGAGAGCTCATGAGAAGAGGTCTGAAGAAAGATTATCATAAAACACAAACTAATCTGTCATTACGCTGCATTCACAACTCATTCATTATTATATATTTTAGTCTTTAATCTTATTTGTTCAAACTAGTCTTTTTAGTCTTTATATCTAGGAAAATAGATTACTCAATTGTTTGCCTATGTAAATATGATAACGTCATCTTTACATAGATCTTGATGCAGGGATAGAAAGTGAGGACGATGGTCCTTTTACTGGTTTTGATGGTTGATAGACCATCTGCTGCAGGATTTATGCTTAGTCTATGGAGCAAGTCTCATTTATGTTAATCGCTTTTATTATGTATGATGATGTGTGTAAACTTAATAGATATTATTATGTTAATTTAGGTGCCGTCTGTGGCATATATTTGGTACACCTAGTGTGTACATATGTTGTAATGAAAACCATGTTTCTATTTTATTTAATAATATATCACCTCGAGGTATTTCAGTCAGCTCAACTGTGTTGTGTAAGTTATTCCTAGGTCATAGAAAAAGAAAAAAATATACATACTCCGCTGTAAGATTGTATTTTCTAAAGTTGCAGCGTCACGACTTCGATATTTGCTAGTTCAAATATCGGGGCGTTACATTATGGTTTTAACAATTAAGGTCATGCCAGCCTGAGCTGAAGAAATTGTTAGTTATTTAGAAAGGGGAGTTCTTCCAGGGGATAAGAGGAAGGTTGTGCAATTAAAAAGAAAGGCTGCTTGGTTCACTCTACTCAATGGTATTCTTTTTAAACGAGGTTTTATGTTACCTCTTCTTAAGTGTGTTTCTAAAAGAAGAGGGTAGTTATATTCTTCGAGAAATCCATGAAGGGATATGTGGCAGTCATTCAGGAGCTCGAATATTAGCACACAAAGCAGTTAGGGCAGGATTTTTCTGGCCTAGTATGAATCAGGATTCCATGCAAATTGTCAAAACTTGTGACAATTGCCAACGTTTTGCTAACATTATTAAGCAACCTCCTGAGAAGCTTAGTTCAGTCTCTTCGCCATGGTCATTTTCACAATGGGGAGTGGATATAGTGGGACCGTTACCCCTAGGAAAAAGGGGTGTCCGGTTCGCTGTAGTTGCCATAGATTATTTTACGAAATGGGTAGAAGTGGAAGCTTTGGTGAACATTACAGCAAAAAATATTGAGAAGTTCCTTTGGAAAAATATTATATGCCGATATGGAATTCCCCGTGCCTTTGTTACAAACAATGGCAAACAGTTCGACTGTGATTCATTTCGAGACTAGTGTGCTGGGCTTCAAGTTCGACAGTATTTTTCATCTCCAGGACATCCTCAAACAAACGGATAAGTGGAAGCAACAAACAAAACTATATTCAAAATCCTGAAGAAGAAGCTCGGTCAGCACGAAGGAAATTGGGCAGAAGATCTTCCAGAAGTTTTATGGCATATCGCACCACTAGAAGAACTCCAACCGAGGAAAATCCTTATGCTTTAACCTTCGGAACCGAGGCTGTCATTCCAGGTGAAGTGTGGTCAGGGAGTTTTTGCGTGGAAACTTTTAATTCCGAACTTAATAGCGAGGGCCTAAAACTGCATCTCGATTTGTTACAAGAAAAATAGGATCAAGCTCAAATAACTATGGCAGCATATTAGCAGAGAGTAGCTCGGTATTTCAATCAGCGGGTCAAGCATTGCAGTTTTCAAGTTGGAGATTTGGTCTTGAAAAAAGTCACTCTTGCAACCAGAGATACAGCTGATGGAAAGCTAACACCGAACTGGGAAGGACCATACAATGTAATCAAATGTTGTAGAGCAGGAGCGTATCATCTCACGAACTCCGAAGGAAAACAACTCCAGCGACCATGGAATGCTGAACATCTGAAGAAGTATTTTGTGTAGAATTATAAACCTCAGAGATTCACCTTTTGTTATATTCCTGTTGTAAAACTGAGTGTTTATGAATGAAGAATCCTCTGAGGTTATAATCATGCAGAAAATCTTAAAATATGCAGCAGACCAGATTCTCTACTCTACACTCGAAAAATATAGCTGAACTAAGCGCTTTTCCGAGAGTCACTTTTGGAAAAGTAGCTACTTATAGCACTTTCCAATCCTTCGATGAAATATAGCCGGAGAATTTCCCGAGCATAGCTCGATGAAATATCACTAAGGCGTTTTCCCGAGGAAGAGTTCGGAAATATAGCTTAACAAAGCGCTTTCCGAACTTAAAGGCAATCCTTCGGTGAAATATAGCTAGAGAATTTCTCGAGCATAGCTCGGTGAAATATCACTAAGGCGCTTTTCCGAGGAAGAGTTCGGAAATATAGCTGAACAAAGCGCTTTCCGAACTTAAAGGCAATCCTTCAGTGAAATATAGCCAGAGAATTTCCCGAGCATAGCTCGGTGAAATATCACTAAGGCGCTTTCCCGAGGAAGAGTTCGAAAATATAGCTGAACAAAGCGCTTTCTGAACTTAAAGGCAATCCTTCGGTGAAATATAGCCGAAGAATTTCCTGAGCATAGCTCGGTAAAATATCACTAAGGCACTTTCCCGAGGAAGAGTTCGGAAATATAGCTGAACAAAGCGCTTTCCGAACTTAAAGGCAATCCTTCGGTGAAATATAGCCGGAGAATTTCCTGAGCATAGCTCGGTAAAATATCACTAAGGCGCTTTCCCGAGGAAGAGTTCGGAAATATAGCTGAACAAAGCGCTTTCCGAACTTAAAGGCAATCCTTCGGTGAAATATAGCCGGAGAATTTCTCGAGCATAGCTCGATGAAATATTACTAACGCGCTTTCCTGAGAAAGAGTTCGGAAATATAGCTGAACAAATCGCTTTCCGAACTTAACCTCCACCCAAAGGTTAACACTTAATAAAAAGTGGCTGAACCAAGCACTTTCCCAAGGCAAATGTTCAACTATTACCTTTGAACCGAGTATTCTTGCAGCCATACATTCTCAGTAAAACCTTATTGAGATCAAATTTTCCAAAACTCAAGCATCATATGACACAATCACAACAATTCAAAATTTACCGCGCATTTCATGAAGATTCCCATTATTATAAATTAAATTTGTAACCTATGGGAATCGGGGGGTATACATATATGAAGCATAAAATTGCAGAATTGATATCTCTATCAAAAAAAACATTTCTATTCATTGTGAAAAATAAATTGGATACAAAGAATCATCTCAAAAAAAAAAAAAAAAAATTACATTCAGAGCTTCAATTAGCTCCATCTGTTACATGGTCCCACTCCTCATCTGACACAGCTATTGATTTTTCCGAATCATCAGATGAAGAGTCTTCGGCTTTAGGATCCTCTGTAGTAGTAGAAGGTTCCCCAGCTTGATATCTAGCAAATGGGTTGAAGCCAAAAAGTGTAATGCCTTTACAATCAGGCATTTGCTCTTAACCGACTATAGCAATCTTTGTGATGGCCTCTTCAATAGGGGGGAATATCTTCGGGTTTAATTGTATCAAGGTCAACACCCTCAGGAGGATTTTTTGACCAACCCTAGAAAGTTTCAAAACCCGAGATAAAACCAATAGCCCAACCATAATCTCGGCCCCAGGAAGCAAATGAAAGCTGCTTATAAAAACTCCGAGCCTTATCCTTATATCTGATCACTTGTTCTTTAGCTCAGGAGAATTTTCTCTTAAAACTCGCAGTTTTCTTCTCAGCAGCCTTGAGCTTCTTCTCGGTTGATTTTCTTTTCTTCCCAGCCACTAGAAGCTGTTCTTCAGCCACCTTTAGTTTTCCCTCAGCCACCTCAGCTCTAGTATATTGAGTAACCAAGTATCTTTGAGCTTCTTCAAGTTCTTCAGAAACTAAATTAATGCGTGACTCGGTAGCTCGGCATTGAAGCTCGGCGTCAGCATGCTTTTCCTTAAGCTGGTTGGCTTCATCTTCAAGGGTTCAATAATCAATTAACAACCTCCTGTTCTTTGCTTTCTCGGCAGCTAACTCAGTTTCTAGTTCCTAAATCCGAGAATCAACTTGGACACGCTGAGCCTCCAACCCGGCAACCTGCTCTCCAGATTGAAAGAGCTCATTCCCTTGCTGAGAAGACAATTCTTGCAGCCGTTTTATCTCAGCTTTAGCATCTGCAAGTTTCTTCTTGAAATTCTCGGTTTCCAAAGCTGAATTCTCGGCAGACCTTCTGAAGTGGAGGTAGTAATTCATGCTTTGCACTGATCCCTACAACGGAAACAAGTTTATTAGAATGAGGATGTTATTATCAAAAAATAAAAAATACACAGAGACATTTACCTCAAGTTGATGGTACAACATGTGCTCCATCACCTCCTTCGGGAATTGGGCGCTGATGTCTGGTGAATGGTTGACCTGGATCAAATCAGCTAAGGCAACAAACGGATTTCCGAACCAATTATCACCCAGCCGAGAAAGAGGTTCCCCGAATGTCCAAGTGATCGGATCGAGTGTATGCTCTACCGAGGGACCAGCTGCTTGTGGAATCTTGGTAGGATTCTATATGGGATCATTTGGGGGGTTATCTCTCGGTGGCTGAGATGACTCACCAAGATTAGATGATTTCCCACCAGCTGGTAAGTTAAAATCTGCTCCTTCAACTTCACTGGCGGTTGCTATAGGTTCGGCATCCGGTTGCTCGACAACCTCACAAGCATCAGTCACCTTTTCAACAATCACATGCTCAGCAATTATAGGTTCGGTAATCACTGGCACATCACTAGCAGGCTCGGTAATCGAGGGTTCAGCAGTCACAGGCTCCTCGGCAACTGAAGGTTCAACAGCTACAGTCTCGGTATGAACAAACTCAGGGCGCATATATGAACTCTCTGCTTTGGTTTGCCCTAGGAGGATCATAGCAAGTGGCTGTATTATCGGCATCTTTGAGGCAATATCTCTAAGGATGCAACCAATATCTACCGGTTCCTCTTCTTCGGAATCAGAAGCACTTAAGTGTACAGCCTTAGTAGGAGTTGAAGAAAGAGGAACGGCAGAGAGTGGTTCAACTTCAAATGCAGCAGAGGAAGGAAGCTCGGCTCTAACTGGTGTATGAAAGGACGATCGGGAAGGTCGGTTTGCAAGGAGGGCATCTCAGACTGATGTGTCTTGTTTACCTAAGAATTCCCTAACACCACTGAGAACCTTAGAGTACGCTCTAATATGAGGAGCATGCTCTTCTACTTCAGGAGTTGCTCTTTTCCCATGTGTTCCCAAACCACTTGTAACTCTAGTTCTTTCTTCTTCAAGAAGAGTGTCAGGTATTGGCCCCGCTACTTCAAAACCCGAATGTGCCACGGCCTCCTCTGGCTCCAAGTCGATAACTGGCTTCCCTATCTTTGATCCACCCTCGATTTTCTTTATTTTCTTCTTAGTCTTCTTCAGAGGGGGAATAGTAGAATCCTCAGGCTTATCGGCAATCGCTAGAGATACTCTAACAGCAATGGGTGGTCTAGCTGAGGATTTCTTCGGGAAAGCATCTTCGGCTTTCCTCTTGCCTTTTCCACTAGAAGAACCTTCCACTCTGACAATTCTTCTTCTCGGAGGCTCGGCAGACTCGGCAGACGGTCTTCTTGGAACCTCGGCAGATGGTATTCTCGGTGGAGCCACTTCTACCAACCTTGCAGGTGGGGGGGTCCACAAGTACAACCTCTTGTTTTCCTCTGTCATAATGGAGTCGAAATCCATCTCCAATGGATGCAGTTCGGCATATTCCAAAACCTGCCTTACTCGTCTCGCCTCTTCTCTGGTTAAAGAAGGTTCTTGTTGACCTGAGAATTTATATCAAGATTAGCTTTGCTGCAAAAGAAAAGAAAAGAAAATATATATATATATATATATATATATATATATATATATATGAACACTAAGTTCGGTTTATACCTCGGTTTGATGGGGAAATGGTTTCCCGAGGCACACTCGAGTCTCTGATTACTTCCAAGGGCGCAAACTCCCAGCCGCCTTGCACAAAGAAGAACTCACCTTTCCACCCTTTGTTGCTGGTGTAAGTGCTTTTGAAAGTGAGAAGTTTTAATTTTTTCCGAGTTTGAAAGGTAAACAGGTGCTCGGTTTTGGGACCTTTTGACAAACGGTATACCTTCAGAAACTCCACCACAGTAAGAGGATGTTCAGCCCCAAGGATTTTCGGCCAAACGATCATACAGGCGAAGAAGGTTCTCCAACCGTTCGGCATAAGTTGATGAGGAGCTATCCAAATGTAACTCAATAATTCCCGTATTATCCTCGGGAAGGGCAGCCTCAAACCAAACCGAAACATCTCCATGTAGACACAGACTTCGTTTCTGTCAACATTAACCATAGTTCCGGTTCCCTCATTATCAAAGCGTAGTTGAACCAAATCAGGAATATGACAGATTTGACGAATCTCGGGTTCGTCATCGTCTGACAAATTTGATTCCCATGTAACTGGGTGTAAAGGACCCAACGCACCAAGATCAGCACCGACTCTACGACTCATCAGGTATTGGAATTCGGGATTTAGTTGACGAGGAATAGAAGGAAGACCTTGCCGAATCAGAAGATGGGCAACGCTCAGACGAAGATGATTAACCGATTGTTCAATCGAGGGAAGAAGAAAGTCTAAGTAATGGAGCACGGGGCAGTTCAGATGAACGAAAGGTTCGGCTGAGGGGACAGACTCAACCGAAGTTTTGAAATATACTACTCTTAAGAAGTAATATTGGGCAGAGAAGTCCGAAAGAAGGAGTGCCAGTTTTGAAAAATCAGCAAAAGCTCAAAAGAACACAAACAATGGTTTCTAGTGGAAGGCAATGGGGGGTAAGCGAAGGTGGAGATGGTTTAAAAAGACTTCCGGAAGGTGAAACCGAAGTAGCGCAGTTAAAGCCTTAGGGGCTAGGGTTCCTCGAAAAGGCGCCCTTTTGATTTCACTCTCCATGCAGGCGTTGACACGTGGCTGCCATAAATTTCAACTGCAAGAAGCACAACACGTGGTTCTGAAAAAAAAAAAAAAAAAAAAAGGGTAAATTGTTTATTGATCTACACGTTTTTATTTTTGAAATTCAAAATTTTAAAAAAATTGAATTTTGGGAGCCAACACGCCTTATTTTACCAAAACAATACCGAACTTGTAAAAGCTGACCCATTCTCAGAAATACGAAATTTCCATAGTCTGTCAGACTAGGAAATTGGGGGTAATTGTTGGGTCATGTATCAACTGTGTTGGGCCCGGTAAAACGATCTGCCGGCCCATCACTAAAGCTCGGTCATTTTAATTGTTCACCATATTTTCGGCCAATTTATGCCTACCTGAGCCCAGTGCACACAACGCTCGATTTGAAGGCTCAGTAAACCGAGCCTTACATAAACATGAACTCCCGAGAAGTACTTTCAGAATATTAGATATACCTGCATGATATTTCACTCATCATTCTTCCGATACATTACTCTACACGTGGACCCTCGGTAAGTCCACAGTGCCGGATAAACAGGTACAACCCAATGCCTATAAAAAGGGGGTCTCATCCCAGATTTTGGTAACTTCTTTTTTCTCTCTCCTTAACTGAATATCCCTTATTATCTTTATCTTATATATCATTTTCAAAGTTATATCTCTCTTAAACACAGTGACTAACTTAGGCATCGGAGCTATCCCCTGCCGGACAACGCTGGCAGCTTTGATCCTTTTTCTTGTTATTTTATAGCCAAGTGATTCCAACAGATACCAGAATATTTACGGGGTCCATCTTACGTCATCATTCAAAAAACTGTTCAAACAAAATCACAGCTTTGTTCTGTATGCATTATTGGAACAGTGGTAAATTGTAACTACTCCAACAGTTTGTAAAGAAAACTCCAATGGTACTAGAACATTGTTCTATAAAGATATCAACTTTAATGTGGCAATTAGGAAGGGTTCTATGTATCCCCTTAATTTTTTATTTTTGGTTGGGTTGGTTGAGAGATTTTGAAATTTAAGGGGGTGTTTCAAAATGGGTGGAAGTTCGGGGGTCTTCAATGAAGTTTTCTCAAATAATAATAATAATGAATTTGCACGTGCACAGGGACCAATCCTTTGCTATAGTGCATGTCAAAAAATTAAAAAAATAAAAAATAAATAAAAAAATAAAAAATAAAAAAACTCATGGCTAAGGATAGCCTTTTATGAATATTTTTTAATTAATAAATTAATTAATTAGGTTTTAGCCGTGAGGCATTTCGAAGTAAGAACACTGGGTCCTTTGTGGGCATCCATCTTCTATAACTAATTCATCCGTTCCCCTATGGCCTCCTTTGACCAACCTGCTACTCCGGCCTCAGAACCACGAAGCAGAGGCCATTGTTGCCTGCAAGTGCTGGAATATATTCACCCATTACATAACGGGAGCCACTAGTCTACATATGTTTCACAGTCAAGAGTGAATTGGTGTTAGACTTGTTCGAGCGCGGGTTGAAGGTGAGCAAGAGCAAAATCAGCTATACAATAATAAGTTTGAAATCTCATTTACTTGTACAATTTCAGATTTGGAATTTAAACCCACTTATTAACAACAGAGTTTTCCATCTATTCAACAGGTATGTGGGTCATATCTACGTATTGCCCCTGGCCCCCTAGTACTTTTATCTATCTGCACAGTTTTTCCTATCTTGGTCACTTTGTTTTGCGCACTTTAGGTTCTGAGAAATTTATATTCCCCTTGAAATCTGGGTTTTAGGTCAAGGTTGTTTCCCACTGCATCGAGCATTGAGCATTACCTTGCCAATTTTAAATCTACGAGAAGAAAAACAATTCCAAGAAAAGCAGTACCAAGACAATACTGACGGGGAGCCAATCACATGAGTCTCGATTTAATCTTGAAGGTTCTACTTGTTCTGTTTAGATAGAACCATTACCCTCCACTAGGATGATGGATCATCTTTGATTCCCTTTTAAAACCTTAAATCTTTGAAGTTCCCTTGTTCGATCTGTTCTAAGAAAAGAAAAAATTCGCATTTATGGCACACATGAGTTCTCTTTTGCCATAAATGAGTTCTTTTTAACTAACAAGTGCAGAATAGCTGAAAAATCCAACAAAATCTCGTCCCTCATTTCTATATTTTTGGGGCAGTGTACACCTTTGTAGAGGCTTCTCAGTTCCCTTTCACTTGCACGTTGGTTTAGGATTTCATTTGGGGTCTGGCATCAATTTCTCTACAGAAGAATTAATTAGTGAGATCTTGACACTTTCATAGCAATAGCAATGTTCATCTTCCCCTTCCATTGCACGTGTTTGTAGACGTTAACAGATCTTGTTTCCCAGCGTTAAACAGGAAAGTTTATTTACCAGATTCCATGTCCCTTAGAAAATTTACTTAATAGAACTTGTTTGCAAATTCAAAACTGCCATTTACGTCTCCTGTTTTCCACTTTTTCAAGCATGCCTGATCACTGAATCATTCTTTTCTGCATCTATGTTTCCCACGACTCTGTTGTGCAGCTATATTCAGGTTTCAGCCTTTTAAAATAGGGTGCATTTCTTCAAAATTCGTGACCAGATCAATCAGTTTTCATGAAGGGAAAATCAAAGTTTGCAGAGGACCACAATGTTATTCCTTTGATAGACGAACAAAACATGTACGGTAAAGGCAACGATCACTACCTTGCTCTTGTTTGCACTGCTAACACGGTGACCAACAAACTCCAGTCTCAGGACTTCAAGTCCAACACATGTTCTGAACCTAATACTGAGACTGTTAACACGAGGAATTTGATGGCAAGTCTAGATAAAAGAGTGGCAAAACCAAAAGTAGTGGGGTCCATTGACGTTGATCTCACTAGTTGTCATTGCTTTGCAGAGCATGAGGTGTCCTTCCTTGCCCTGGAGATTTCTGATGGGATTGAAGAAGATAAATCTTGTTGTAGTTATAAGGGTATGACGCGCAATAGGAGTTTCCACACTGACACAGTGGAGGAAGTTGATGCAATGCTAGAAAATATATTGTATAGTGAGCAGCAAAGAGGGCTTGATGAGGGTCGCAAAACTTCATCATCAACTATATCTTATCATTGCGAGCGTAAAGAGTCTGGTTTGCAGGAAAGGAAAGGAACATTCTTACAGGAGAAAGCTTTGGTATATGAGAACTTCACTGACAATTTCTCGAGATCAGAAACAGACACCAAGTCCTAACAACAACAGCTCAAGTTCATGTCTACAAAAACAAGAAGTGATCCCAAGTCCTCGTATCTCCAGCTCAACCAAGGAATTGGGCATGTGTAAAGGTGCTGTTCCAGAAGGAAATTTCTTTGAGAAGGGATTTAAAAGAAAGGGTATTGCCAGGGGACTAGAATCACTTAGAATTCCTTTGAATCCCCAACAATTTTTGAAGTCCTAAGAAATTTCTGCATGTTGGGGGTCAAGTCTACTCTCCTGGATCTTATGTCACACCAAAGTATTAATCGCGTGTTATTATAAAGTAGATACCAATTTAATAGAATGAGATTGAGTTTAGAAGAAAACTTTTTCTGCTTCTCTTGTGTGGTGTTGGTAACTTGGTGATCGACATGAGTGGATGGTGAATTTGTAAGCATAACGACAACTATCTTGTCCGAATCAGTTCACGTGATTGTCATGTGACGTTGTTAAGATTATGGAAGTCCAAAAAAGCGTTGGCCCAAAGACATCCCACGGGTTGGCCCAAACGACAAACGCAAGGCCCTCACTGGCAAGCGCAACGACAAAGACAATTTCAGTAAGAGTCTTTATTACAGTACAGAGCTGTGACTTGTGAGCTCCCAATTAAGGAGGAAAAGCAGGATAACTGTTGTATCACTTGCATTGCACCAGTATCAGTATGAATGCGGCAACTGTGTGTAAAATGACGATAGAACCCACTTCCAGAACTCAAGTTTCAGCTAATCCCATTTGGCGGCCGAAGACCTCAAATTCAATCCGTGGTGGAAGAAGAAGAAACCCTAGCTGTTTCCGTTTGGCCGCTCGATCATCTCTAATAATCGAGACGGTGGAAGGCCAAGCTCCTTCAGAGTCGGACTCGATTGCTCGTCGCCTCATTCTGCTTCGACACGCAGAGAGTTCCTGGGAATACCCTTCACTGCGAGGTAGGTGCATGCCTCTATTATTATTCATAATAATAGCATTCTAAGTGGTAACAAGTTTCTTGCAAAAGCATGCCAGCCTTGGATTCCCGAACCATTTCCTTGCATGCTGTATTGCTGGAGGACTTTCCTATAAGCTTTGACAGCATTAAATCGCTACTTATCCCAAATTTTTTTGAGGAAAGTCATTGATTTAATATGGTCCTATTTTAATTAAATATTTCAGCTTCTTGAACAACCCTTTTTTTAGCCGCGTGATAACGATTAAATTTATCATTTTCTATAAATTTAAGCGCTTTTAGAACAACCGTCAATTTAACACTTGTTTTATGACGAGGTCAAGTTCAGTCACAAACTTACTATATATGGGAATCCCGAATCAATCCATTTCCCTACATATATTGTTGGAGGACTTTCCTATGAGCTTTGATACCATTAAATCACCACTCATTCCAAAAAAAAATTAGAACAGTGTTTGATTTAATACGGTATAGAGAAGCGGTTTTGAGTTTAAACTCAGTTTATTCCATTTTAATTAAATATTTCATGTGTTTAACTTTACTTGTTGAAGAAGGAGAGTTTGAGCCACATGATTAACACTTGTTTTATGACCAGGTCAAGTTCAGTCACAAACTTACTATGTTTTTTTTCCCCTTTCAAGACTCTGGATAAGAATCGTCTCGAGTATTCTTTCAAATTTTTCTTTTAGGCATTTTTCATTTATAATTTTCACAATTTATAAGTTTGTAGTTCTTTGATATTTCAAGATTACAATCAACTGTACTGCTCTTTCGAAGATTTTCTCTTCTCTTCATAGATCATGACCGCCCTCTGAGTAAAGCTGGACAAGCTGATGCTGTCATAGTTTCTCAAAAGCTCCAACAGTTGGGTTGGATCCCTGAACTCATTCTCTCTAGGTTAGGATTTCCTCATTCCCTACAGTGCTTCTCTGACATTGCTATAAAAATGGCTCTTTGGAGTTCGATTTTTCGAGTTTTGAAATTCTTACTCAGTGATGCGGTGCAGTGATGCAGTGCGAACAAGGGAAACGCTTAAGATAATGCAGGAACAAGTCCGAGACTTTCTGGAAGCTGAGGTGTGTTTTATTTCAAGCTTTTATTCCATCGCAGCAATGGATGGGCAAACTGCTGACCATCTTCAGCATGTTATCTGTAAACATTCAAAGGATGAGATACTTACGGTAATGTGAGTTCTGCTGACTATATCAGCTTCTTCATTATTTATATTTAGAAATATTGGACAGCCCAGGGAAATAAAATCATTCCTTTATTTCTGTACCATGTTTAGAATCATTTCACTCTGATTACTGTAGCAATCATACCGACCTAGTGAGTCTATTCAAGTTTATATATGGGAAAAAGCTATATTGAGCTCTCTTTATAATGAGCTCCATGACCTCTCTATCATAGATAAATTTAGCCCAAATGCTAATTTGTGCTTCCGACTATTAGATAGAGAATTATATAAGGATCCCATAACCAAAATTTGATGGAACAGACTGAGCTGTGCAAAGTTGATGTCTCTTTGTCTTTTGACGTCTTTGGCAGACAAACCATCCCCTTTGACTGGAGAATTATCATAAATATCTTAACAAACTTTGAGCTGATTTGTCACTAAGTTGTGTAATGATACTTAACCCAATGGCATGGCATGTGCACAGACATGACCCTCATGGTCAGAGACGGAACCACCAGGGCCAGGGCGAGGGACCCCCATCCAAAAAAAAATTAAAAGAACCCAAAGATTTAAATAATAAATAAATAAATGTCTGGAATTGTCATGTCAGTGTTTTTTAAGATTTTGTTTCCTTGATCGAATCCCTTTGGGTGTAAACAATTCATTAGGGCCAGCCTGCCGGCAATGTCGGAGTATCACCTGATCCATGTGGAGATGGCGCTTTACACGGGTCCGAGGTACCTAATAGGGGTGGGTATACAAAGTGGCCCTGCCTTGGAGGGGTTTCTCGTTATCAAAAAATATATATATTTTGTTTCCTTGGCTTCATTGGAAACGAAGATTGGAATGCTTTTATTATATTATTGGTAATTGCCTATTAACATGCAAAAAATAAAAAATGGGAAAAAAATAAACAATATTCTTCAATTCATTTAAATTTCATAGAATTATTTATGCTGAATATTGTCTATAGTAAAATTGAAACTTGAACATTTACTCATAAACCATATAATCATGGCCACTGTCATCATTTTTTTTTTATTACTTTTCATTTCTCTCAACAAACCATAGAATCATGATCACTTCATTTTTTTTTTCTTTATGGACGAAATCATGGCTTCATTTTAGAAAAAAACAAAAAACAAAATCACTACCTTCGTAAGGTTTGTTCTCAGGTCAGCTTAAGGCTTATATATTTTGTAATTTTTCTTTTCATTAACACTAATTTTGTAGATGTAGCCTATTTCCTGGCCTAGATGCCATTAGCTTTTTGAAGAATTGTTTGGACAGTTAAGTATCTGTGAAATTACAACCATCCTCTTTACTATCTCATATGCACTTTGTAAAAATGAAAGTGTACCAGAATTAATCATTTTTATAATAATATATCTATTGAATTATCTATGGAAGTACATTTTATTGTCTACATATTTTATTAGTACTTGAATTATTATAGAATTATACCCAACCCCCTAGATCAAAATCTTGGTTTTGTCCCTGCTCATGGTAGCCTCACTCTTTTTATATTTTTGGTCATGGCTCCATTGTATAGGCTGGATTAATATAATAAGTGAGACTCTTTCCATGTAGGTTTTGGGATTTCAAAAGGTGAACCATAGGTGGCTTTCTTCCTGAATTCTCTTTTTATGATATGCTTTTGGATAATTGGATAATTTTAGTATATGCTATGATCTTTTTTCTTTTTTCTTTTTCTTTTTTTTTTTTTTTTTTTTTTTTTTGTGGTGGGGGGAATTGAAGATTGTAACATGTTCAGAAATAAAGAAATGCTATTTTGCATTATGTGATCCAATATACTCTGCTAATGTGCCATGCTCAATCCACCTTAAGATTAATCTTAATTAAAAACGAAAAAAATTTAAGGGTGAATTGAGCATGCCGCATCTGAGTATGCTGGGAGAAAAACCGCAGAATGTAAAATAACATTTTTCACATAAATATGGTCTTTGGCTTTTTTATGTTTATTCTTATCGACCTTGTTATGAACCACATGCATCTGTCAATAAGTAAGTTAACAATGCTATCAAGCATATCTCTTGAAAAAAAAAAAAAAAAAACAATGCTATCAAGCTTACAAACACCAAATCTGACAAATCTCAAATGTCTCATGCTATGTAATGCCTATTAAGAACTTAAGTTTGATGTTTGATTATTTAGTAATTATACAGGTGTATGGGACATAATAGAGGATGGGAGGAGGCGGCTTCAACGTTAACAGGTGCCTCTGTAGAATTGAAAACATGTAATGCTGCTTTGCTTGAAGCTACTGGGAAATCTTGGGAAGAGGTTCGGCTTCTTTTCTTGGATGAATATATTTTTAAGATAGTTGTTTTTGTATCAGTTTATGTCTTTTATGTCAAATGAATTTGTATGACTGACAGTTCAATGAGTTAACTATTCCAGTAACAGGGGCGTTACCCATGTGCAGTGGGTGTAAAAAAATCCTCTAAGTTGTATAGTTTGTTTGTCATACACAGGCATTTGCGTTGGCAGGACCTGGTGGGTGGAAGCTTCAGGGCATAGTGAAACCAAGTAATAGCGTATAGAATTTTGGGAAAGTTCCGAATACCTGTGACGATTAACAACCCAATATCCATCCTCCTTGCCCTCCCCCTCCCCTCCCAGCGGGATGGCCCTAACGAAGACTTAGTTTTTTATCTTTTAATAGCTTTCGTTGGTTTTACTGTTCTTAACCATCAAATCCCTTTTCTCCCTTTTGGAGTAAAAGTAGGTCTTTAGAAAAAAGTTGCAGGGAACATTATGAGAATCTCATTCTGAGAAGCCTTCTGCGAAGTTGGGATTGATGGAAACCAATGCTCAGTCATTAAAGATATCATACAGCTAATGCTGCATGTTGTAATTGGTTGTAATAAATTGGAGATCTTTGTCAAGCCTCAAGACTTTGCAAGGCCAGCATCGAAGAGTTGGAACTTTCTGATTGAAGAAAACTTTGTCCGGTTTGGTGTGATTGGATGTTTTAAGCTTAAAAGTGTTTTGGTATTTCAATCTAACGTGGCAAGTTATTTATTAGAGGGCACAAAGTAACTTTTCTATACCAAGTCCCTAGAACTAGAAGTTAACACCAACTAAAAAGTATTTTTTGGTGTGGGTTACATTTCAAAAGGTACTGTTTATTCGGTTCACAAAGAAATGTTGTTTGGTGGATTATTTTAACTAGTGTTTCTTAAAAGTAAAAATAATAATAAATTTGACTTTCTGGACGCGGCCTAGAGCTAGCCCCCACCTGTGATACTCCAGCGTATAATTACTCAATAAGAATATTTAACGAAGAAGTAATAATCCCGTTTGTAGTTTTAGACGATTTCGGGTGAAAGGATTGAAATGAATAATTTGAACAACTTGAGTTAAAAATCAAATCTCTGACGGAGGAAGTAAACTGAAAAAACGTGTAAATATATTTACCCTTTTTTGGAACTACAAGCTCAACGTTGTCATCAATATAGTTTGCGTGTACATAGGAAAAAAAATTTACTGATTCATATTACGGGAGGAGACATGTGTAGTTAAATTTCTTTGCTCGACATGTGAGAAACTATGTTTATTACCAAATGTAATCGATTGCTAGCACTCTTAAGTCATGACTAGAAGAAGCCCCTTGAAAATGGTAACACTTTACTCCAATGACACACAATATTGTCTGCTTTTAGTTCTCCCAAATCAGACTTCCCAGAAGGTCATCCATCCTAGTACTACTCTTGCAGAAACACGCCTAACTACGGAGTTCTAATGGGATCATGATCATCACGGCTTTAAAACGCGTTGTTATCATTAAGTGTGTAAGTATACATATAAGCACATCCTCATCTCCATACGCAGGCGATGTGGGACGTCACAATCACCCCTCTTAGGACCCAACGTCCCTATTTGCCACCCTCATGGGATTAGCCCATTCTTGACATCCCAACGAGTGCCCACTAGCGACCCCCTCATAGGCTTGTGCACCCTCCCCCTATCTTAGGCTGGGTAATGGCTCTGATACTATTTGTAACACTCCACCCCATTGACACACAATATTGTTTGCTTTTGGCTTGCCCGAACCAGACTTCCCGGGAGGTCACATATCTTGATACTACTCTCGCAGAAGCACGCTTAATTCATGACCATCACGGCTTTAAAACGCGTTATTGTCATGAATGATGTAAGTATACGTATAAGCACATCCACATCCCCATACCTAGGCGTGCACAAGTCCATGAAGGTCACTAGCGGGCACTCGTTGGGACGCCAAGAATAGGCTAATCCCATGAGGGTCACTAGCGAGGACGCTCGGTTCTAAAAGGGGGTGATTGTGGATATGTATACTTACACCATTAATGACAACAACACGTTTTAAAGCCGTGATGGTTATGATCCCATCAAAACTCCACAGTTAAACAAGCTTATGCGAGAGTAGTACCGGGATGAGTGACCTCCTGAGAAGTCTGATTTGGGAGAGCCAAAAGCAGACAATATTAAGTGTCAATGAGGTGGGGTGTTACAAATGGTATCGGAGCTATTATCCCTCATGAGATGGGGGGGAACGTACGCAAACCCATGAAGGTCGCTAGCGGGCATTCGTTGGGACGCCAAGAATGAGCTAATCCCATGAGAGTTGCTAGTGGGGACGCTAGGTCCTAAGAATGAGTGATTGTGGCATCCCACAACACCTGGGTATGAAGATGAAGATTTGCTTATATGTATTCTTATACCATTATTAACAACATGTTTTAAAGCCGTGATGGTCATAATCCCATCAGAAAAGAACTCCGCAATTAAGCGTCCTTCTGAGAGAGTAGCATCAGGATGGGTGACCTACTGGGAAGTCTGGTTCGGGGAAACCAAAAGTAGACAATATTATGTGTCAATAGGGGTGGAGTGTTACAAAAACAAATCATCCGCATAAAACATTCCAAATGAAGAAGTGCTACACTTACTATTTTTTTTTTCTCAAAAGTTAATTTTTAAATGATGTGTCATCATCGATAAGATCTATTATTTTGTAAAATGTGTCACCATCTCATCAAATTGTAACACATTATTTTGGGAAAAACAATTTTGGAAAGTGTAACATTTATCTTCCAAATTGCTTATCTAAAATGGCTAACTAAATTTATTTATTTTTTTTATAATTTTAATTAGTCACTTTGCAAAGACAACATACATCTGCTTATCTAAATTATTTCTCTATTATATTAAAAACATCATACGTCTGACTAATGGAGTTGCAAATCTGGCTGTTAAGGTTAAGTATGGCTTACTCCCCGTTAACATTTCAATTTAGCCTCAAAGAGCTTAACCAGTTGGCTGATCTGGAAGTTAACTGGATTGCCTGGTTGCTAGGTTTCTGACTTTGTTGTTCTTTTTCGACCAAGAAAATCAAAGAGCTCATGCAGGCTCATCAAAGAATTGTGATGTAGAAACAGAAGTTATAACTTTCAGGTTTTACAAAAGTTATAAAAGCTCAAAAGAATTGCAGGTCAAGGTGATGAACTCCCTGCCGTAGTGTATAGACGAAGACAGATCCCCAACCCCCGGGTCTCTCTCCAATAACAAGAAAAAAGGAAAAAACAGCTGCACAAACGCCAACAGCTCATAGGGTGGTGAACCTTTGATTCATGTAGTTAGCACGTACAAAATGCAGTCATGAAGAATTACTCAATTCTTGGAGAGATGACAGAAACGATGCAATTGTACTAGCTGGCTCCTTAAACTGAACTCTTCCACCTGAACATAGAGCAATCTTCAAAAGGTTAGCGTACCAAATGCTAAACCTTTGCTTTCTTTGTTTCTTTATATATTTTTGTCATCAATTCAATGTTTAGGGTTAAAAAAGCAGAGTTAATAAGGACTCGAGAATAGCAACCAGCATTTGCGTTCAAATATACCAGGACAAGACTAGTGCATTCAAGCAGAGTTGTGGTGAGGCAAACCTGCGATGTACATGTCTTCGACAACAGATCGCCACATTCTTCAATAAGAGCTTTTTCTCCCCCACTTACTCTGGCTACTTCTGAAATCAAATTGTCTGCTTCTTCCGCCTAAATTAATCAAGCATTTATCACTAGAAAGGCCAATATAAACTAGATGAATAGAAAATAGACATATCAGATCTTATCTATCAACAGGTATTCTTCTTTAAAAAAAAAAAAAATTCAGTAAGTTAGGTATTATCAAACCAGTTCTTTGGGAAACTTGTAATGTTACTAGGTAATCCATTCAATTTCAAACAGTCATTAACTGAACATTCAAAAAATCAAGATTAACTCCCAACAAGCTCGGTCGTAACTAGTCTGAACGAGTTCAAGATCGCGTTTAACCCGAGAAGCTCAGTCACAAACCTCGGTCAGACCATGTTCGAACACTGCCAAAAGAAATCCTAGCAGCATACGAACGAGATGGCCTACTTGTCCAAAACACCAACCTAAAAATTTCTTTTTCAGGGAAACGACTTGCACATCAAAGCTTTGTTCAACTTAAAGTAGTGAAAATAGTAATGTGGGATAGGCTCAAGAACAATACAATTGGTGGGTCCTTGAAAACCTACATTATGGTGTATCCTGAATAGGATATGGTCGGTTTGTCATAATTATGAACAAAATATAAGATCACTCTTTAATTAAAAAAGGAAAATATATTTGCTTATTGTACCTTTGGCATGAAGCTTTGAAGATGAAAAACTATAATTTCAATCACCTTCATCCCTGAGTTCAATGCCTCCCCTACCTCTCCTATATCAGCCTGCAATATGCATATATCGCAATCAATGTATTATCAGTGTAAAGCATGCCTGAAACAAGGATTAAGGATTGCTTCAGCTTTGGATTTACCCTAACATTCGAAATGGGAAGTTGAAGTGAGGAGTTCAACAAAGCTTGAATTGCTTCTGATAAATAGATTGAATAATCCTCTTCGAGAGCAGACCACTCCGCCAAATATGGAATCTAAATTCAGGCACATCAAAACATTTAAGTTCTGAACACCAATGTACAAAGAATATTGATATTTTCTTAAAGGGAGTGGGTGGTGGGACAAGAATATGTTAAAGACTCAAGAGAGAACTAAGTAATCTATTCTAGCGACAATTCTACTATTTCTAGATGCACCACGATCTACATGATTGGAATTAAAGAACGTCTTAGAACCAAGAAGAAGAAATCAGCGGCTACCTCAGAATCATACATGCAGAATAAAAAGGGGTTTGTTTACTGTTATAGAAGCAATAAAAGTGCACAAACAGATTCAACGAAGAAAAAACAATCTAGAGAAAAAAAAAAAAACCTTAAGCGCATAATAATACATGCTCTTCACAGCGTTGGATACTTTATACTCTCTTTACCTTTTAATAGATTTATATGCTTTTTGAATTATCCAAAAAAATGGATGAAAGCATGTATCTATTTAACTATCCAAAAAAAAAATGTAAGTCACAATTTCTTTTTCTTTAACTTCCCATATTATCTTTAAATTTGAACTCATATGGTCTTTTGACTTATTTAATAACGTTATAGAAAGAGTTTTTGTTTCATTAAATTACATGTCATTTTTTAACTTTCTGTAATAGGATGAAGGGAGTACAAAAGAAGCCACACAATGGGAAGGACCGAGTTATCCGAAGAATTAAGGAAGCTAGTCACAAATCTGTCAGGTCATCTCATGAAATGCTCAGCCTTCGTACCTCTTGTTAGTTTCACGACTACAATATATCACTTAATAAATTGAGGTTTGACAAGAATTCTTAGGCAAGTTCATTCTCCAGCTATAATCAAATCAAAATAATCATTGCACATAAAGAATTCGGGTTGCTCTTAAATTCCATATAGCATCTTGTAACACAAAAAGAAGTGTATTCAAAAGAACAAACTAAATCCCTCTAGTCTTTCAAATAAAATCGCTAAGCCCTTGCACTTAATCGAATTTCTTATAACCTTTGGAATTATGTCCTTTGCAATTCATAAACTGCATCAAGCCACAACTGCTTGCAAATATTTTAGAAGCACCAACGAGAATTAGTGGGATGCTACGTTTAAGAGACAGGGGCACACACTTGTTATAAACAAACAAACAAGCAAACAAATAAATAAATAAGAAGAGCCGTCCTTTGCAATGCTAATAAGCAATTGCCCCAATGAAGAGAAGTCATATTGTTTTAGTGAATGGTAACCTAAGCACAAGGGGAACAGAATTTTGAACGATATGAGGTTCTTAGAGAGATATAAGAGGTAAGCATGAATAGCAAGTATATTGTTGAGGCAAAGTTGAGCCTGAGAACTTTTTTTTTTTTTTTTCTGTTTTGTTTGTTGGAAGCATGAAAATTTGAGACTTAGGTCCTTATATAACATCTTGCAAGGTCATTATGACTCCTTCAGTTCAACCAGGAATGTTTAGTCAAATATATGTATTTCTCTTCATGTCAGGTTACAAACGGGACTTAGGTCCACTGAGATATAAGTTAGATGGGAGATGATTCATATGCAAGACATGGGTAACATGCGTGAGCAGGGGAGAGGTACATCCAAGCAATGCCAATAATTTAGGTGTAAAATAAATCTTTTTATCAGTGAAGTTGCTAATCAAGTGCAGACAAGATGACATACTGCAGAACTTCACAGCTAATTAAAATGAAAGCATTCATCAAGTTAGCCGCCTTACTTGAGCTTCAAGGATTGTTGATAAAGTCTTTGTTCTTTGCAAAAGCCCAAGTTGTAAGTGTTTTCTCTTCACAGAATCATAGAACTCTGATATCTTGACCCCAAGGGAATGAAGGGTTCTCTGCAAAGATAAAAAAAAATTAAAATTAAAATTAAAAATTAAAAATTAAAAATTAAAAAAAAAAAAAAAGTTCATAGAAAACAAATCCTGGCATAAAGTGTTTTCATCGGGGACTAGAATAAGCTTGATTATGTATTGAGAGAGACCAAGACGTGAACAGTGAATCATAATGTGATTAACATAAAATACACGGAGCAAATAAATTGGAGTAATAAGTTTTCTAAAATAACTAGTAATGGATGGCCTAGGAAATAAGTGTGAATAGGGCAGTGTAAGTGACTTAGATGTCAATGCTAAAGTTGTCATTTCCATGTCCCATTTTTGTAGAAGAAGCTATTTTGTATAACCAATATCATTTGTTTTTCTTACCAGCCAATCTGCTCTTTCAATAACAATTTTTCTCACATCGAATTACATGCTTTTGTCTGCAATAACACATGTTCTTTTTGGATTCCTCCCGTAATGATCCAAGGAAAAGCGTTACTATTACTTCAAAAAGACTAGTTCATTTAGGGTTTTCCTAAAATTTCTTATAAAACCCGATTTCACCTAATAATTAAGCAATAAGAAACTTAGCACTCATTACTATCTTTCTAAATCACCCATTCTATCTAGGCTACTAATAGTTACAAAATAAGTATCACTGTAATGGAATCATAGGAATGACTTGCACAAAATTTTTGCGATTACTTATAAAAAATCCTTTTGTAGTTAGTTGACCCGAAAATGAAAGGGAAAAATACTGTTCACTTTTCCTAAAGTAACATTGACCAACACAAGGTAGACCAAATCATCAAATATCTAGCTTAACACCATTATGCTCGACTACAAACTGGTCAAAGAATAAAAAATTAATTCAGAAAACAGGTAATGGGCTGTGACCAACCTCGCTTTCTCTTTGCTGAGCTCGGATGGAGACCTCTGCTTTTGCATTGGCATATCTCCACTGCAGATAACGGTTGTGAAGCAATCTGAGTGTATGTACATCTTCCTGATGGGAGGAAACTTTCTTTCCCTTCCTATTATCTGTCCCCACCTTGGTGCAAGGCGGGACTGGAGGCAGAGAGAAGCCCCCCATCTTCACAGAGTTTGTGTGTGGCTTGGGGAGACCAAAGGCTTGTTTTTCACAAACTGATAATGGCAAATTCAGAGAACGGGAGCAGGGGGAAGCAGACAATTTCAAAGAATCACTGCCGCCGCCAGTCGTATTGCCCCTAGTGCAACTTTTCTCAGCCAGCAATCTAGTGGAAACCGTTGGCAACATTTCTGCCTCAGGCATGGAACAGCGGAAATCAGGAAGAGACCGTGCCGTTGCCGTGCAGTTTAGAAGTGGATTCTGATTATTGTCATCGGCAGACATCGAAGAAGGATCTACGGGAACAGAAGGTTGAGCCGACATGCCGCTTGATTGCAACAGCTTGGCCGCAGCTGTGGCACTGATGTTCATGTTGGTAGACCGTCTGAATCTCGACAAAATCATCCTATCCCTATCCAATGTAGGAGTGTCAGGCCTGGAGGGTGTGGTAAAAGCGTTGGGGACAATTTTTCCTGCGTTTTCTTTGAAAAGCTTGGCTACAGCACGCTGTTTTCTTTGACTAGTAGTAGAGGTCAGAGCTGCTTTACGACGAGATCCCAAAGTGGGTGAAGTTTCCAGGCTTTGAATCTGAATGGACTCGGTGGGCCTGTTCTCATCGGAAGAGCACAACGGCTCCATGTGCCGCTGCCTATGCACGGAGGTTGAGCGTTGCTGCTTACCAAGTGGCGACGAAATGAGAGGAGACATGAACCTAGAGCTCACCTCCCTCACCCTCGGCCGCCTAAGAGATGGTGGCGGAGGAGGAGGGGGAGGAGGAGGAGAAACTGCCATCGTCGTGGTGGGATTGTCTGCAACCAATTCGTTCATATTCGCCGAGGCAAATTGATCGATCTTGATCTGTCAATTTGGTGAATCCCACCAAAAGCACACTAGTGTATATACTATGATTAAATGAATGAACGGATCGGAAAGCCAAATCCCTGAATTGATTTAGATTCAGGTGGCAGATATCCCAACCCCTTGAAATGCGTCGACGTCTGATCAGGGAAGAGAGAGAAGGAGAAGAGATAGCGAGCTGTAAGGGGATGCTCTCAAAAAAACTAGCCGTTGGCTGTGGGGATCAAGTCGTAAGTCGTAACGGTTCTATTTTTTTAAACACGGGTATAACACTAATCTATCTAATCGTTCACTTTTTCTCTTCGGTAATATTCATTTTAAGGTTAAATACCTAATACTTTCCTGGGTTTATAAATTTTATTTTTACCCTCATGTGGTTTCATTTTTATCACAGGAGGTCCCTGTGATTTTGATAAATGACCAAGTTAGTCCATCCGTTAGTTGACCGTTAGGAATTTCACGTGGACCAATCAGATGCTTTCACGTGGTCCCTGTATTTTTTATAAAAAAAAATTAAAAAAAAAAAAAGAAAAAAGAAAAGGAAGAAAAATTGGGAGGCCATTTGGGGGTGGCTCGGCCACCCCCCTAGGTGGTTGGGGGTGGTTTTCACCACCCCCAGTGGGTGCTGTGGTGGCTCGGCCATCCCCATGGAGCCTAGGGGGTGGCCGAAACCACCCCCAACCACCTAGGGGGTGGTCGAGCCACCCCCAGCACCCCCTTGGAGCCAAGGGGGTGGCCGAGCCACCCCCATCCGGCCAAGCCACCCCCAATTTTTTTTTCTTTTTTTTTTTTAATTTTAAAAAAATAAATAAATAAAATTAAGTAGGTGCCACGTGTCAGCATCTGATTAGTCTATGTGGAATTCCTAACGGTCAACTAACGGATGGACTAAATTGGTCATTTATCAAAACCACAGAGACCTCTTATGATAAAAATGAAACTACAGGGGAGTAAAAATAAAGTTTGTAAACCCCAGGGGGTACTAGGTATTTAACCCTTCATTTTATGTTCTTTCTTTCCCACATGGTCATGGGCGTGATGAAATGTCAATATTGTAATATCATTGCAAGCTCTCTCCAACTCCGGAAATGCTCAAATGTGGGGACTTGAGGGGAAGATTTCCGGCGAGAGTTTAGAGAGACTTCTCGAATTAAAATCATTCTTCAAATTACAGAACTTGCTAGGGATGCAGCTTCCTCTGTTAGCACATAATTTGTGCAAACCATATTATTAGTTTTTCTTTCAATTTCTTCTACCATGTTATTAGTTTTTCTTTCATAATCTTTTCAAAATGGCAATACTTTTAGGGTCATTTGGAATTGCTATTTTAAAACGTGCAATTTAAAAAATTACAATTTTAAATCGCACTTTAATAAAAACGTAATTTTTTAAATCGCCATTAAGATTTGGTAACATTTGTTAAAAAGCGCTATTTCTATTAATTTTTTGTTTGAATAATATTAATATAAAAGTGTGGTTTATATGCAAATTACTGATAAGGACATAATTTATACACTTCACAAATATCTCCAAGGACAAATAATGGAAAATGTCTCTTCTGAAACATCACACTAATAATATTAGAGGCTCTTGCTAACTTTCTAATAATGCTTTGATAGTCACGATCTAAGTTTTCTTTTTGCCATTTTTTCTTTATATTTTCGTTTTTATACTACACTTATGGGAACAAAGATTTTTAACATATTTTAGTTTATATGGATATGTATTAAACTAAATTAATGACCTTATGATAGTAAAATTTTATATGAATTATACATTTATCTAATGTTTTGTGTGCGATTGTGTGTCACTATATTGAGTAATATTCTGGTGTATAACCTGTATATTTCTTCTTATTTCCTATTAAAAGATGTGTCATAGAATATGAGTTTTTTTAAAAAAATAAATAAATTATAATGAAAAGTCACGCGCATTACGCAGGTTATGAGCTAGTGTATATATATATTAGCAACCACAACAAAACCTATCTTATTGGGTCAAAAATGTCCTAATTGTTTTTTAAAAGAGAAAACCTTCTATTCGGACACAATGTAAATCCCCAAGTTTACAGTCCCCAATAAACAAGTGACACATAAGCCAAAAACATTATATAGAATACACATGAAATACACATGATAGAATCTCAGAACCCATTGAAATTTTTTTGTCCATTGAGTTTGTCGAGGGTGACGCAGGAGAGGTAGACGCCGGCGAGGAAGCGGAGGGCGACGAGCCAGAGGTCTGGCCGGCTATGGAGTTTCTGGCGATGAAGAAGAAAGGGATGATGAGTGATGAAGAGGAAAGGTTTGGTGAAAAATCCTGTGTTTTCAATACTATTCCATGAGTTGATTTTAGCTTACGTGTCAAATATGCATTGGGTGCTGCAAAAGTGGTCTTTTATGCCCAAACCGGATTGCATGGGCTCTCTTTAAAAAAATGGCCAAAAAGTGCTAAATTAAGCCCAAAAAAGTAGGCCCAATACCCGAAACATGTCCAAAACACCCAAATTTTTAAAGACCTGGTTACCGGTCCAAATAACTGGCTACCAACTGGTAACTGGCTGTTATTACATAATCGAGTAACCGGTAGCCGACTACTGTTGTGACGATTACCCACATAAATTAATAGGCGAATAATCACTATGTTTTACTCGAAAGTACACAAGATCAAAACGATAGTATAATAAGCAAATATGAGATCATTCCCACGAAGATTGTATAAATTATGCTTAAAATGATTTTCCTAATTAATTAACTGAATGTCACAAATTGAAAGATTGATTTGAAATAATAAGAACGAAAGGGTTAGGGTTTTGATATCCACCACTAATCAGACTCAATTAAAATAAACAATATGCCAATGCGACAATCTACCGGTATACTTAAAGCTTGCCAACCTAAGGGCATGGTATCTACTCCTTAAGCTATTAATCTTCCTAAGCAACGAATTAGGTATGATATCTACACTAATTCTTTTCTTTTTCAAAGGATTTAGCATGATATCTACTAAGTTGTTCTTAAAGAAAGCATAAATCTATGAAAATCGACAAACACATGAAACCTAGGGCATGGTATCTATTCCCGGTTTTTCATGTTGATTAATTCAAGAACCCATGATGAGGTTTTTTTGTCACTTTATTATTTTCAGGACTCAGTCATCCAAATTGACATAAATAACAAATTCAAACACATGCATATGTTGATCAAGCACATTCATATAGGAATTCAATCAAATAGAAAATAATCAAGTTTAAGTATCCCAAAATATAATTGCAGCAAAAGCGCCAATATTCAAATCCTTAAAGAAACATGATTAGGGCTTCAATTTAGCCCCTAACAAAAGTATTTAGTTACACATAAAAAAAATAAAAAGGAAAAGAAGAAACTGAAAACGCTTATTGACTTGAGCCTCCAATTTCTCTCCCAAAGCTTGAATGAATTCTTCTCGATATTTAGAGGTCTATTTATAGGCTTCGGAAAACCTTAGAAGCCCTAGAAACCCTAATAAAACTGTAGGTCAGTCTCCTAGCCCAACAAGGAGACTGAAAACCTAATTTGATGTGAAAAAGGAGTTTGACCGTATGCTGGGAGCTCGAGTGCGCTCGATCCCAGATTAGTGCGCTTGAGCACATGGTTGTGCTCGATCCTTACTCTCGTGCACTTGAGCTTGGCTGCTTTGTGCGATCAAGCGCTACTGCGCTCGATCTTATGGCTGGTGCGCTCGAGCGCTGCTGCGCTCGGGCTTAGCTTGGCCTGCAATCGATCCCACAGCTCCAGCTTTTCCCAAATTTATCTTTTTGTCTTAGAACTTGCCAGAAATGCTTGCTTTTCTTAAAAAACCTAAAAACTAAAAGAGAACATAAAAACAACACAAAACATCACATAATAACAAAACTAAGAGATTAACACATGTGAAAGAGGCTTGAATATGCAATATTCAGCACTTATCAATTACCAGTTCCGGTTTTGAAAATTGACTAACTGGCTACCCCGGTTCCGGTTAGCAGTTTTAGCCAATAACCACTAACCGGAACCGGGTTGACACCTCTAATACGAAGGTTTGGTTCTATTTTAAGTTGGTATTTATGGGGATTTTTTTGTTTATTTAATGAGGGTAATTTTGATAACTAACTCATATGACCTTGCAACACGAAAACATTGCTTCACATGTTTTCAATCGCAATCCCAAAGATGATCATTTTTGCGATTTTAATCAAAATTGGGTGTTTGGTTTGCAAAATCGCAGTGCCAAACAACCCTTAATAATATGGTTGGATGGGTTGAATCGGAAGGAGTACAATGTAAATAGAATAGTCCTATGTTAGGAAAGTGTTTTTAAACAAAAGGTAAAAGGAAAAGGTTAAATACCTTTTTGTTCATGTTGTTTAATAACTTCTTTTTTTTTTTTTCATATAAGTTTCAATTTGTATCTTAGATGGTACCTCGTTTATGGCTAAAAATGAATATGATACCTCCATCAAACTTCCATCTATAAATTGACGGAAATCTACATCAATGCTCTATACCTCATTAATTTTTTTTTTCTTAATAAAAAAAAAACATAAAAAAAAAAATGTTGAACAAAAAAATGGTGGCTGGTCACCCCTATTTTGCCCAAGCCACTCCCAACTTGCAAAATGCCTCCTCCAAATCACCATGAAGGAAGGCAGTTTTCACATATATCTGTTCAATCTCTAAGTCTAGGCTAGTTGCTAAACCAAGAACAACGCGAATGAATGACATCTTCACAACAGGAAAGAAAATCTCATTAAAGTCCATACCTTTTCTCAGCCTGAATCCCTTGACAACTAGTCTAGCTTTTTACCGTGGTTGTGAAGTGTGTTCTTCCTACTTCACCCTATAAATCCATATGTTCGTCAAAGCTCTCTTGCCCTTAGGCAACTTCACCAACTCAAAAGTGTGATTGTCATGCAATGACTTCATCTCATCATGCATAGCATCAACCCACTCTAACTTATGTTCATCTTCCATGGCTTCTGTATAACACTTGGGCTCTCCCTCATCAGTTAGTAACACGAACTCATCTACAGAATACCGAGTGGAAGGATGTCAGTCTCTGGTAAACCTCCTGAGTGGAAAATCTGGTGGTAGGGCTAGCAATTTTGACACGACCCGCGAACTCGACACGAACACGATACGAAGTTAACAGGTATTGGGTTTAGGCTTATCGGGTTGACCCGATTAAGACCCGGTTAACTTTGTGTCTGGCGGGTCAACCCAGCGGGTCAGCCGGGTGACCTACCAGACCCATTTAAAAAAAAAAAAAAAAAAAACTCTAAAGAGAGACCGTGAGGAGGAAAAAAGAGGAGGAAAAGGGAAAGAAGATGGATTGTTTCCCTCTAGCCCAGACCAGGCCCGAGAGAGATATTCAGAGGGGATAGAGAGAGAGAGAGCTGGAGTTAGAGAGAGAGAGAGAGAGAGAGAGAGAGAGTTGGGGCTAGAAAGGAAAAACCAAAGGAAGAGGGAGAGTGTTCTTCCTACCCAGACCAGAACGCACAAGAGAGAGAAAGGTTGAACGTGAGGAAAAGGGGCTGCGATTTTGGAAGGGGTCTTTGGCAGTTGAGGCTGGGTGACATCGTGGGCGGTGGAGCAACGTCAGCAACAATGGTTTCCGATTTAGAACTATGCAGATAGGTAATCTTTGAACCATTGATTTAAGCTTGATTCCTTGAAGTGTTTTGGGTTGAGATTCTCGGTGGAGGTGATGATGTCTTGGTGGGTTTTGGGTTTAATTTGAGTAATGTTGTGGTTGAAAGCCCTTGTTCGTAGTATTGGGAGACAAATGGAAAAAGGGTAGCTTTTAGTGGTTCTCCATTGACAGTATATGGTTTTTGGGGGGGTTTGTGTTAAGGATTGTGAGTCATGTCGGGTCGGGACTACCCGATATGACCTAGTTATGTTAAACGGGTTAAGCGGGTCGTGTCGGGTTACCCGGATATTTTTCATGTTATAAACATATCAGACACGCTGACCCGTTTAGCTAAATAGGTCGTGTTCGTGTATAGGGTAATCGTGTCGCAGGTCTTAATGGGTCGTAATTATGTCTACCCGATTACCCGATTTGCCAGCCCTATCTGGTGGTATCTCTAGTACTGACAACTGATCATGAGTCTCATCTTGTAAAGGAACATCAGTATCACCAGGACCCTGCTAGTCATTTTGAACATCATGTTCAACCTGTGCTGGCAAATCTGTCAAAAGAGTCGGATCCAAGTCAATCAAACCATCATTGTATTGAGGCACTGCCTTTTCTGTCTTCTCAATATCATGTATGGTTTGATCTTCCATAAATAAAACATCTCGGCTTCTCACTAGTTTCTTTCCAACAGGATCATACAATCTGTAGCCAAACTCATCTAGACCATTGTAACGCCCCGATATTTAGACTAACAAATATCGAAGTCGTGACGCTGCAACTTTAGAAAATACAATCTTACAGCGGAGTATGTATATTTTTTTCTTTTTCTATGACCTAGGAATAACTTACACAACACAGTTGAGCTGACTGAAATACCTCGAGGTGATATATTATTAAATAAAATAGAAACGTAGTTTTCATTACAACATATGTACACACTAGGTGTACCAAATATATGTCACAGACGGCACCTAAATTAACATAGTAATATCTATTAAGTTTACACACATCACCATACATAATGAAAACGATTAACATAAATGAGACTTGCTCCATAGAGTAAGCATAAATCCTGCAGCAGATGGTCTATTAACCATCAAAACCAGTAAAAGGACCATCGTCCTCACTTTCTATCCCTGCATCAAGATATATGTAAAGATGACGTTATCATATTTACATAGGCAAACAAGTGAGTAATCTATTTTCCTAGATATAAAGACTAAAAAGACTAGTTTGAACAAATAAGATTAAAGACTAAAATATATAATAATGAATGAGTTGTGAATGCAGTGTAATGACAGATTAATTTGTGTTTTATGATAATCTTTCTTCAAACCTCTTCTCATGAGCTCTCAGCCCGCTTACGTCCATTATGTCCCTCACACTTTACAGGTTTACCTGTTTGGTGCTGGCAACTACACCGCCCCAGCTTAGTTATATATTAGGCCTGTTGGACGGTTATATACCCCCATCCACTGAGATACCGACAGTTCCTCGCGGCAATCCACCCAGCTTGTTCTTAAGGTGGCTATCTTATCAGCCCATTTTATTAGACACATTATGCAGCAGTTGTATTGCAAAATTATATCAATAAGACAAAATAAGAATTCCTATAACAATAAAACAAAGCTAGTACTCAGTAAGTATATCCATACTTACACTCCTTAGTGTAGTATTTTGCTCCACTTCTGCACATAATACATACATACAAACAATACTTAGTTCATCCTCCAATAATAAAATTGTTTAAAGATCCTCATCTTTTTATATTTATTTATTATCCGTTACTTCATCTTTATTTACTCATTTTATTATATTAATCTAAGATAGTCATTTATAACTAGTTAAATGACTGAATGTAAATGTTAAATGCATATTTCGGGGATGAGATCAAATGGTCCTTACCGCCAGAAATATGAACAGAAATTTAAATGACATAAAAGAAATGACTGAATGTAAATGTTAAATGCATATTTCGGGGATGAGATCAAATGGTCCTTACCGCCAGAAATATGAACAGAAATTTAAATGACATAAAAGAAATGACTGAATGTAAATGTTAAATGCATATTTCGGGGATGAGATCAAATGGTCCTTACCGCCAGAAATATGAACAGAAATTTAAATGACATAAAGGAAATGACTGAATGTAAATGTTAAATGCATATTTCGGGGATGAGATCAAATGGTCCTTACCGCCAGAAATATGAACAGAAATTTAAATGACATAAAAGAAATGACTTAATGTAAATGTTAAATACTGTAAAGTAAATAATATATAGATAATATTATAAGTCCTTAATTGATTTTGTCCACTAGCTCTTTATTATAAATTCACTTGTATCCATTACTTTATTTTACAATATACACTTTATTGGGTCTTTAAACAATTAAATGAGGACAAGTAATAAAAGCAATAAATCATGATATTTATACATGAAACACTTACCCAATAATCCTTAGAAGTAAAACTCCACCAAATCTTCTCTAGGTAGCTAGTTTTAGAAAAACACTTGAACACTACAAGAAAGATCTAGGCTATATGGTATTTGACTAGAACTAATAAATAAAATGAAAGGATGAGCAAACAATTTTATTTGTTCTAAGATTGTAAATAAAAAGCAAGTGAAAGTAACTATAGCTTAGGCTCTATTTATAAGAGAATGAATGGTTAGGATTTATTTTTAAACCTTTGATCTAAGGGTTGAGATGTATTTAACCATAAGAATGAACCTAGTCCATATTTCATACTCTATACCAAATAGTATTTTCGTCCAAAATGAGGGCAGTGCATTCCGATCCATTTTTCAATGTCCAAACGTACTCTGATTGACATGAAATTTTGAGAGTAGATAGAGGACTTCGAGACAAACATTTTATATTTTTGGTTCGACTACATCCGAGTTCGTTTGAGTCTATTTTTGGCCTATACAAGGTTTCTAATTCAACTTAGGCTTTAACTATTTGCATTCCCACTTGGCCACTTGCCTTATTAAATCATTATAATCATGATATTTACTATAATCATCATTACTAGAAGACTTTAAGCTTTCAACAAAGGTGGCTAGCCTTGGTATCTTTCTTTAGCCGTTTTAATCCCATTTAGACAGTATGAAAATTAAGACACTGCTTTTTAGGCCAAAAACTACAAAGCTTCAAATTAATTTCTAACTTCACTAAACACCAATATAAATAATTTATTTACTAGATTGTGTTTAATTATGCTCATAAACATATTAGTGAAGCTAAATTTTAGAATTGAATGGATATACAAAAGATGTCAAAAATCAATGTAATATACTTGTAACACTAAATAGTTATTCAATATCATTAATCCATATATCATTGATCTAATTTATTCATTTATTCTTTTAATCTATTTAATATTGTTTATATGAGAGTTTTTAAAATCGAGGTCGTTACAACCATAGCCTAAGAAGATACATTGTCAGGTCTTCATATCTTGTTTAGATCTCTCATCTTTGGGAATATGCACAAATGCCTTACATCCAAAGACGCACAAATGATCATAAGAAACATCTATACCAGCCCAAACCCTGTCTGGTACATCAAATTGAAGAGGAATACATGGTGTGGGATTAAGAACAAGTATTGATGTACTCAAAGCCTCCCCCCAAAAGGAGTTTGGCAACTGTGCTTGTCACAGCAAGCACCTCACTCTCTCAACTAGTGTTTTGTTCATCATTTTAGCTAAGCCATTCAACTGAGGAGTCTTTGGAGGTGTCCTTTGATGCCGAATACCCTGTTGCATGCAATATTGATCAAAAGGACCCAAATATTCTCCCCCATTATCTGTTCTGATGCACCTCAGCTTCTTCCTAGTTTGTCTCTCAGCTAACGCCTGAAACTGCTTAAACACACCCAATACCTGATCTTTTCTTTTCAAGGCATATACCCACAACTTCCTTGAATGATCATCTATGAAGGTCACAAGGTAAAGACAACCACCAAGTGTTCTAGTCTTCATAGGGCCACACACATCTAAATGACCAAGATCAAGTATACCTGGCTTTCTTGTGGAAGGGGAACTCTTGAAGGAGACTCTGTTTTGCTTCCCTGCCAAACAATGTGTGCATTTTTTCAAAGATGCACTCTTCTTCCTAGATAGAAGATTCTTCTTGGCCAAAATTGTCAAGCCTTTCTCACTCATGTGGGCAAGTCTCTTATGCCACAACTCTACTGAAGACTCATCATCCATTGCATTAATAATGTCTTTAGAGAGTTTTGCCTACAGCATGTACAAAGTAGAAAACTTCTGGGTTCGAGCAACAACCATGGCACCCCTAGTGAGCTTCCACTGACCATTACGAAAGGTGCTGCAACACCCATCATCATCAAATTTACCTACAGAAATCAAGTTCAAACGGATGTCAGGAATATGCTTCACATCTCTAAGAACTAACCTCATGCCATTACTCATCTCCAAGCACACATCTCTAATACCAATGATTTTGGCCAAGCCATCATTGCCCATCTTCACTGTCCCAAAGTCACCGGCTGTATAGGACATTTAGAAATCCTGTCGAGATGTAACATGAGTTGAGGCGCCATTATCAATCACCCAGCTGGTCTCATGGCATGCAAAATTAATGACATCATTCTTGCCATCGTCATTCTTTGTCTCCTTCCCTTTCTCTTTGTTCCCTCTCTTCAATTTTCTGCAATGCTTTATGATGTGCCCTTTCATGCCACAGTGATGACACTTAACATTAGCAAACTGGTTTGACCTGTTTCTGTATTTATCTCTATTCTTCGGACCTTTACTCTTACTTTTCCCCCTTCTTTCTGTAACCAAAACCTTTGACTGTGAAGAGGATCCCTATGATTTTCTTCTCATCTCTTCATTCAATACAATACTTTTAGCTAGATCTATATTGATTACACCATTTGAAGCTGAGTTAAATAATGATATTCTAAATGTCTCCCAAGAGTCCGACAATGTACCAAGTAAACACAACCCCTGAACCTCATCATCAAACTTGATACCTATCCCAGTCAGCTGATTAATAATTCCTTGGAAAGTGTTAAAGTAATCTATTAAGGGAATTCCATCTTAGTATCTCAAATACATCAATTGCTTCATCAAAAACATTTTATATTTCCGGTCTTACGGGCATACAACTCCTCAAGTTTTTTCCAAAGTATGCGTGCATGTGTCTCACCATCAATATAATTCAAAACATTATCATCTACCCACTGCCTAAGATATCTACAAACTTGTCTATGCATCAAAGTCCATTCTTCATCAGATTTACTGTCTGGCTTCTCAGCAACAAACACAGATAAATGAAATTGCTTCATATAAAGTAGGTCTTCCATTTTACCTTTCCATATATGATAATTTGAACTATTCAAAGACACAATTCTACTTAGATTAGCCTCCATAGTTCAACACAAGATACTTAACAGAATAATAACCACTTAAGGGTGCTCGATCGCACCTCGCTCTGATACCACTTTGTTTGGAGAAACAACAATACACAAAACTCCATTTTTGTGTGAATCTACAGGAAACTATAAAATAGAGCAATATATATGCGAAAAATATATATCCAAACACCACAAGCACAAGACACACGATTTTCTACGTGGAAAAACCTTCTCGGTGTGAAAAAGAAAAAAACTACGGAACCGTATTCCACCCAAATAATTCCACTATGAACAATAACGGGAATACATGAGTCTTCTCTAGTCTCAACTAGAGGCATACGATCAGCAACTATCTTCAAGAAATACAATTCATTGGCACAAATCAACTTCTACAAGAATTAAAGAAGGATCTCACCAAAAACAGAGACTACTGTTCACGGGCTCAAAAACCAATATAGGATGCTCGGAATCCAATCTCCACCAATCACAATAACAGTCACGTGTCATGAACATCCTTGCAAAGTTTCAGCTCAATTGGAGCACAAACGCTTGTCGATCGCAGCTGTTGATCAAGGCTAGACAAAATTTCCATATTCTGATTTTTGAAGCTCTTTCACTCTCTTTCTCTAGCGGCTGCTTATATCTTTTTTCTTTTTCTTATTATTCTCTCTTTGCAACAATAAATGATATTAGGTTTAGCAAACCCTATCCCAAATGGGCCTCTCCATATGGCTTTAATAAAAACATATATGGGCTACACAAGTTTGGGACATCATCCACGTAAGAGGGAAACCCAACCCAAGAAGTATAATCTTGGTAATTCCAAAAGGAGTCTAATTGAAGCAATGAAAAAAAATTCTTTCATTTTGTAAATAAGAAGTTTGATCACAAGATGAGCAATACTATTGTTTGTAGATAGATAGAAGTTTTGCGAGACTTAAGATTATAAGTAGTATTAGAAGCTTATTTTGTGTTCTTCAAAAAATTATGTGACTTTTAATATTAAAGTCACGTCACTTTTAGAAGAAGACAAAAGAAAAACTCCTAGAATTATTATTATAGGATGAGCAATGGCATTACACTTACACATAATTAAGAATCCATCAAACTTATTTTCTGGAATCATCTAAGTTTTATACTTGATTAATGAAGGTACTTCTTTAGGTGATTAAAAAGGAAAGAAGAAATAGTCTAAAAAGAAAATTTCCAACACACTGTAAAAGAGTACTCCAAAAAAACAAATATTCTACTTGACGAATGGAATTGGCTTTCTCATTTGATTGTCTTTTTCTCTTGGGATTTTGTTGTGGTGGGTAAAGGGAAAAAGAATTTAAAGAGGAAAAAAAAAGAAAAAAGAAAAAGAGGGGGTAAGGCAAGGGAAGGCCGTCTTAGCTGTGTACTCTCTGACTCTCTGTCGCATCGCCCATACGCGTCCTTCTTCCGTTTCCAATTTCCTGACCCCCTACCCAGTAGAGAAAAAAAGGAAGAAAGACGTATTTTTTTCTTTCTATTTTCCCCTTACAGTTTATTTTGTCGACAGCTTTTGGCTCTTCGCAGACCAAAGAAAGTTGCTTTTTTTGGTCACGGCCTCGGGCTGGGAATTAAGCACTTCTTTTTTCCTCATACATTCCCGGTAATTCCCCTTTTCCTTTTTTCTTCTTCCTTTTCTGGGTACGAGAATTTATAAAGAGACAATGCACTGAAACTTTGGCTCCTAGGTTACATAAAATATAACTGGATTTTGGGTTTGAGATCTGAAAATGGTGAAGGGACGGGGCTCCCTTGACTTGGGTTTTGATTTTTCATCTTTTTCTTTACGCAGTCTTCTTCTTTAACAAAATTTGATTTTTCTTGAGTTTCCAGCTGCGCTTCCAGCATTGGATCTAACAATGCTTTGAACAGTTTTTTTTCTCCTATTTTTGCCATGACAAAGAGCAGATTTCAGCTCAAGTAACCCAACCGTGTACCAAGCATGCCTGCCCCCAAGCAATCGAAATTGCACGGCCCAATAAACGAAGTTGTATTCTCATGAGGGACGTTTAGGAGCAAGATGATTGATCAATTTATCAACTTTGTCATTCGTCCTCCCAGGTAATTTTTATCTGCTTTCCTAGTGTTTCACTTTTCAGGTGGTCTTTGTTGTTAATCCTGGTCCTTGAAATTATTCTTTTCTTTTACACATAATTCGCACTATTTGTTTGTGGGGCTTATACTGCAATGCTGCTCTTTTTTAACCATTGATACTAACTTTTAGTCTGATTTAATACCCCCTCAGCCCCTAACTAGTGCATGCTAAGAGCTCTTCCATTCTCCCCTTTTAATTCAAACCCGTGCTTGCTAGAGGCTTCTCATTCTTTCTACTTTTCACAGAAAATTTAGATAAACTCTACGTCTTCATAACTCACTCAGAATGTGTCCCCGGTAGGCTGTGGACCACGCCTAATGAAGCGGAGGTCACTAGTTCGAATCTCCCCTCCCTTCCCTTGTGTGGACATGTAAAAAAAAAAAACTCACTCAGAATGTCAAGTAACCTTTCATTATCCTCTATTCCGTTTATCTCAAATTACCTTCTCTAACCATTTTGCAATTAACATTCTGTCTATTTTGTATTAATTGTGTTTTAATTGATTGTTTTCTAGAAAAAAAAAAAAGACTTCGTACTTAAAATTATAAGGCATGAATGATTGTAAAAGGATTTGCTTCATCAGTAACAAAGAGTTAATAAAGTAAACAAATTGTTTCATCAATAATAAAGAGTTAGTAAAGTAAACAAACTTTTTTTGAAGTTAAGGATAAAAGGTCCGTAGCCGCAACCCGATGGGTTGAGTGAGCACCTCATTGATTAGTGTTATCAAATGCCTTTTCAGACTCTTGTCATTTTTATGAGCCAAAATGTTTTAGTATCTACCACATGGCATCATATGCCAACGGGTAATTGGTAGGCTTTAATAAATTCATTTAGCGATAAATGAATATAGTAGGAAAGGAAATGGTTTTCAAGTGCTATATTGGCGAAATTAAAAAGGAAAATGAATTGTGAACACAATTTCTTTTTTTTTTGAACTTATGAACACAATTTCTCCTAGAAAGTAGTAAGTGCAGGAATAAAATAGTATATTCTGTGAGGCCATAGTAGAAAATTGGAGCATTCAAAAATACTAATAGGATAAGATACTTATGAGTTCATAAAATACCATCATTTAAAGTTTCTATGGGGCACTATGATTGTTCACGTCACTCTTCACACTGCCCTTGTGACAAGCATATTAGATAAGTGGGATTTTGGCCTTAGTTGGCTAGTGGGCCTTTCGGATCCTTGAGTTGTAATAATTGGGAGCTAGCTGGGTGGGCTTCTAGAAGATAATGACAGAGTGGGTTGGTTGTATAGGCTGTCATAACTGATTCATAAAGGCTGAGGGGTTGTAACCGTTTTGGGCCAAGTGTAATTGGACTGTTATAAATAAGTCCATTAGGAAAGGGAGATTATGAGAAGTTTTATGGTGTTTACTTTGTAAACTGGACGAGGAGTCCTTGAATACTCAAGAGGTTTAGGTATCCCTCGAAATACCTATTTTAGTAGTCAATTCATTTCTCTCTTCTCTTTCCATATTTTCCTTCATTAACAGCTGTTATAAGAACAGAGCTGTTACAAGCTTGAATGGCGTAAAATTCTCTCTTTTCTTCCTTCTTTGCTATCCCAAATCATGCGCTTTTCATTACCTATCAACATCCTAGAACCCCATATATGTTTCCTACCTGTTAGCCACCAAATAACCCATCAAACCAACCATAAAATACTTAATGTTGCTGCTGCCCAGAATTTCTACAACCTGTCATCCTCTGTTTCAGCCGCCAAAATTCAGACATTTGTCAAATTGTAATTCAAATCCAAGCCTAAATTCCTTCCCTCTCAAACAAACCCCAAGTTCACAACTTCTCTTTTTCTAAAGCCCACCACAAGCACACAGGCCGGATTTCCCTAATATGTCCTATGTTTTGTATTAGGAACTATTTGAGATAGTTACTGCAATCGGGTACATGAAATGTTATTTATTGTTTTTTGAGTTCGTTTTCCCTGACAGTTTTTCTCATGGACAAAGAAAAGGAAATTAAGGGCCCCTGAAAACTTGTAGACGTACTTGAAGATGCAGCTTTTCTTTGGCTTTACTGAGGTTGTCATAGATTTCTGCAGGCTTTAGACTCTACCCATGTCTAACTTGTCTTAGTTTGGGGTGTCCATGCTATTTGTAGTCTAAAGTAATGATTTTTTACAATCATAATGGAACAAATTGCTTTTTATAAGCATAGCCTACTGTTTATATTTTTTTATTTTTAATGAATATAGCCAACTTTTTAACTTATGATGTCATGTTATGCTGAATATTGCAATTCCTGCTCAAATTATTGATCTTTCTATAGACACTAATTCTCTTTGTATCTAAAATGCTTGGATATACAGGGCAGAGTACAACCCAGATCAGTATCTTTGGGAAAGGGACTTCACTCTCGCAGGAAGAACATACAAACGAGAAGACTTGGAGGCAAGTATGGACATCAGTTACCGGAAAGTTGCAGTTTATAATTTCCTTCACTAGTTTGCAGCAATGTCATTTTTTATGATGGGTTCTGACCCTGCTAGATTGCCTTTTGCTCAATATTTGCAGCTTAGGAATGCAAGGGGCCATACATTGCTGTGCAGTCATTATCTACCTTCACCACTCCCTGAAGATACCCCTCTTCCTTGTGTTATATACTGCCACGGAAACAGGTATAGAATCATTATGTGAACTGTGGTTTTAAATATGGGTGGTTGAATATTAAAATAATAAGCCTTTTCTACTTTCTGGAAAATATTTAGTGGCAAATTCTGATTTGTATTGTCCATTCAGTATCTGGAAGAATTTTTGTTGATTGAAAAGTGCTTCAGATACTAAGAGGTAAAAAATTACTGATTTCACTCATGTGGGCTATGATGCAGTGGATGTAGGGCAGATGCAAATGAGGCTGCCGTAATTCTTCTTCCATCATATATAACTGTTTTTACTCTTGATTTTTCGGGTTCAGGCTTATCTGATGGTGACTATGTCAGCCTTGGTTGGCATGAGGTATGTTGCCTCTTTATTGTTATGTATAGTTTACTTGAGTTCCTGTATTATAAAGCTCATAAATTTGTTTCATGTGTCAGAGAGATGACCTGAAGGTTGTGGTGTCATATTTGAGAAGTAACAAACAAATATCGCGGATAGGTCTATGGGGAAGATCTATGGGTGCAGTCACTAGGTGTTTGTCTTTTCCCAGCTTATTATGAGTTAGCTTCTTGTAGATTATAAGGTTTTCTGCTTTTTCAAGAGTTAAGAGTCTTTGCAGTCGTTAGGTGCATGTTTGGTAAATTTTTTAAAAAGTGTGTTTTTGTATTGTATTTTGAAAAGAGTTTTTTAAGAGATAACAAAAAGTTAAAAGTTTTTTGGGTGGGGGCCACATTTGAAAGGTGTTGTGGGGTCCTCAAAATAAATTCTTTGGTAAACTTTTTGAAAAGTGTGATTTAATGTTTTTGAAAAGCAAAAAATATGAGATAGGTTTTGTAAACATAAAGAAACGAAACCAAAAACGCAAAAAAATTAGGAATGACCACTCAAAAAAGAAGTTAGGGGTGCTGCACAGCCACTCCTCTATTCTGTTAGGGATGGCCACGTCGCCACCTCTCTATTTCCTTTCTAAATTTTAATAAGCATCAGGGCAGCTTCCACATCTAAAAAAATAAGCTGCGTTTCTCAAAATATTCCTATAGGAAGGTGTGGGAAATTTTCTAAAAAGTGTTGTTCGCTTTCTTGAAAAGTTTTTTTTTTTTTTTTTTCTTCTTTGAAAAGTATTTCGTTTGGTAACTATTTTTTAAAAAGTGTGTTTTTGTATTTGGAAAGAGAGATGACTTTCCATACACTTGACCAAACATGGCCTAGGTTTTCTCGGCTTACTATCTTTGTTGAAAATGCTTATCAGTCTCTGATGGTATGAGATGCTTTGGATTTTTTTTTGTTTTTTCTGGAAGAGTTATGAGATACTAAAGAATGAATTTTATATAAGTTTTACAAAAACTTCTGGCACGGTTTAACTATCAGCTTTTCCTATAATGTAATGCAGCCTTCTTTATGGAGCAGGGGACCCCTCTATAGCTGGAATGGTGTTGGATAGTGCATTCTCAAGCTTGTATGATCTAATGATGGAACTTGTGGATGTATATAAAATTCGGCTCCCTAAATTCACTGTAAAATCTCTCTCTTTGTCTATCTGCGCATGTGCGTGCTTGTGTGTACTTGTGGCATACATCATACTTTTTACAGGTTATGACCTTTCTTTTGCCCGCAGAATATGCTGGTAGCGGCTACAGCAAAAGTTTTAAGTTGATATTTAGTTGTAGCTATTACTCAATTAGCTGATATTCTACAATTACGAGCAATTATTTGCCTCTAATCAAGTCTAATCAAGAACAATAGATCAACAATCTTATTCCAACCTGCCTAGTGGTTGAGCTTTCAAGAGATCTGATTTGGGCAGGTTTTGGAGAAGAGCTCAAGAATCATTTGGTGAAGTTGGACGATAGTTGTCATCTTAAAAGAGAAGGATTGGGACATAAGGAGGTTTAAGGTTTTTGCTTTTTACTCTTTTTATTTAATTATACTTCATCAATAGAAAAAGAAAGGGAAGGGACAACCCAAGTACAGAAGCAAAGTGCTCAAGGGTTCAGTGGAAGGATATTCACCAAATGAAAGTAGTTGTTTGAAGTATGGTGATGAGTGGGTTGGTGTACCATGGTAGTTAGGAGTACATCCCAGTTAGTTTGTGGAAACCTACTCGGAGTAGTTGTATTATGTGTAGAATTGTTTTACATTATAGTTGTGTCTAGACTTTTAGATGAGTTGGTGACTCTCTCACTCTATATGTTCATTGGCATTGTTCCCCTAAACTTTGAATTTAATGCAATCAAACCTTAAAACTATGCCGTTAGTTTTAATGTTTCCCCACTGTTAAAATTTTCCCAATTATAACAAATCATAAATCTAGCACGAATGACTCAAAAGTATTTTAGAACTTATGATTTTGGAAATAAGGCGCCGGGCCCCGATGGGTTTTCTTTGGCTTTCTTCCAAGATTGCTGGGAGGTTCTAAGGGAGGATATTATGAAGGTGTTTAGGGATGTTTGAAAAGAGCCTTAATGCTACTTTCATTTCGCTTATTCAGAAGATTCTATTTTTTTTTGATAACGTAGGAGAACTTTACTCAAATTAATTGCACGTCGCAAACGCATACTGTACAACAATCCTCACCATTAATCAAACTCCTATGGGTAACTGACCCCACCCGCCAGAACCAGTTACCAGGTAATCCAGGAGCTTTCACCCCTGACGGGCTAAGCAGTTTATCCTCATGCCCAGGAGGCATTCCGAAGATTCCTAGTGCTATCGATCTCAAAGACTTCCGCCCGATCAGCCTTGTGGGGGGTATCTACAAAATCATTGCTAAGGTTTTAGCAAATAGATGAAGACAGTTTTGGATAAGATAATCTCCAAGTCACAAAGTGCTTTCATCAAAGGTAGGCAAATTCTTGACCCTATTTTGATTTCTAATGAATGTCTTGATAGTAGGTTGAGATCGGGGAAGCCAGGGGTCATCTGCAAAATGGATCTAGAAAAAACTTATGATCATGTGAACTGGGATTTTTTGTTGTACTTGTTGAGGTGGTGTGGATTTGGGGGGACTTGGTGCTCATGGATAGAACATTGCATCTCTTCGGTGCGGTTCTTGATTCTACTCAATGGTTCTCGTAATGGGTTCTTTAGTAGTTCCAGGGGCCTAAGACAAGGGGACCCCTTTTCTCCTTTGTTGTTTGTTTTTGTGATGGTGACTTTGAGCTGGATGATTTTGGCGGCGGTTCATGGGGGGTTGTTAGAAGGTTTCAATGTCGGTAATACTACTTTCTCTCATCTTCTGTTTGCTGATGACACATTGATTTTTTGCAATGCTATGCCCTGCCAGATACGTTATTTGCGGACTGTGTTTTTGCCATTTGAAGCGGCTTCCGATTTGAAGGTTAACTTGGCTAAGTTGATATTAATTCCGGTGGGGAATGTGGATCAAATGGGAATGTTAGCCGGTATTTTAGGATGTGGGGTTGCTACTTGGCCAGTAAAGTACCTTGGTCTTTCGTTGGGGGCCTCTTATAAGGCCAAGCATATTTGGGATGGTGTTATCGAGAAATTAAAGCATCGGTTGGCCAGGTGGAAAATGTTGTATTTGTCAAAGGGCGCTAGGGTCACCCTTATCAAGAGCACCCTTGCTAATTTGCCCACTTATTACTTGTCTCTTTTTCCTATCCTGGTGAGTGTTGCTAAGCACATTGAGAAGTTACGACGCAATTTTTTATGGGGCGGGATAGGTGAAGAGTTCAAGTATTATTTGGTAAAATGGTCGAAGGTTTGCACTTCGATCAAGGAGGGAGGGCTGGGTATTAGAGATTTAAAGGTGTTTAATTGCGCTCTTCTAGGGAAATGGTTGTGGTGCTATGGGATGGAGAGTTGTGGTAGACTCGAAGTTCGGAAGCTTATGGGGTGGGTGGTGTTTTTTGGAGCCTAGAGGAGCTTTTGGGGTGCAGTTGTGGAAGAATATCAGGAAAGGGTGGGATACTCTTAAAGGCTTTACGAGACTTGTGGTGGGGGATGGGACTCGGATTAGCTTTTGGCATGATTTGTGATGTGGAGATACGGTTCGCAAGGCACCCTTGCTAATTTTCCCACTTATAACTTGTCTCTTTTTCCTATCCCGGTGAGTGTTGCTAAGCACATTGAGAAGTTACAACGCAATTTTTTATGGGGCGGGATAGGTGAAGAGTTCAAGTATCATTTGGTGAAATGGTTGAAGGTTTGCACTCTGATCAAGGAGGGAGGGCTGGGTATTAGAGACTTAAAGGTGTTTAATCGCGCTCTTCTAGGAAAATGGTTGTGGCGCTATGGGACAGAGAGAGATGCTTGGTGGAGAGTTGTGGTAGACTCAAAGTTCGGAAGCTTATGGGGTGGGTGGTGTTCTTTGGAGCCTAGAGGAGCTTTTGGGGTGGGGTTGTGGAAGAATATTAGGAAAGGGTGGAATACTCTCAAAGGCTTTACGAGACTTGTGGTGGGGGATGGGACTTGGATTAGCTTTTGGCAAGATTTGTGGTGTGGAGATACAGTTCTCAAGGTAGCTTTTCCAGAGTTATTTGGCATTGCTTGCACGAAGGATGCCTCGGTTACGGCTAATTTGGAGGCATTGAGTGGTTCCAATCAGTAGAATGTGAGTTTTTCTAGAGAGGCTCATGATTGGAAGGTGGAAGTCTTTGCCTCATTTTTCCAGGTGTTGCATTCAACTAGAGTGAGACAAGAGTGTGAAGATAGATTATGGTAGAGCTCTTCAAAAACAGGCATTTGCAAGGTCAAGTCCCTCTTTTACTCCTTAGCTTGCACAGAAGGAAGGAGATGCCCTTGGAAGAGTGTGGCGGACGCATGCTCCTCCGAGGGCGATTTTCTTTGCATGGTTGGCGGATCTAAACAAAATTCTGACCTTAGACAATCTAAGGAAAAGGCACGTTATTGTGACGAATAGATGTTGCATGTGTAAGAGAAGTGAGGAGACGGTGGACCATCTTCTTCTTCATTGTGAGGTTACCTCTGCTTTGTGGAGTGCCTTTTTTGGTTGTTTTTGGGATGTCTTGGGTGATGCTTAGACGGGTGTACGAGTTGTTCGCCTATTGGTGGTCTTTTGGAAGGAGGGGGAGTGCCTCAATTTGGAAGATGGTGCCTTGACGTAGCGGAAGACTAAGGTAACTAATCAAAGAGCTGCATATTTGATTCTGCAAGGAGAAGCGTCTTCGTCTTCTACTCAAAAGATAAAACAAGCCCGCAGGCTAAGAGAAAAATAAAACTCCGCAAAGTATTTGAGAGAGAATTCTCTGATTTGATTATAATTCAATGAGTTCTAGTTTTACATAATAAGCAAGCCTATATATAGAAGAGAAATACTTGTATAGAAAGTAAACCTACTTCTAGTAGAGAAAGTAAATTTAATCCTAATAAAGAAAGTAAATCTAATCCTAGTAGGAAAGTAAACGTAATCCTAGTAACAATAGTAAACCTAATCCTAACAAGGAAAGGAAAATAATTAAAGCAAATCTAACCCTATTAAGGAAAGGAAATAAAGTCCTAATAAAATTGATAATCAGCGGGAATCGTGACAATCTTTCCTTTTGTACTTCCATTGTCTGAGAATGGATAAAATTTTGATCAAGCGGCGCTGTTCCGATATTATTTTTGATACTTTCTTTATTTTTGTTTTTATCGAAAATAAAGGTAAATATCGTTCTACATCAGACACCCCCACTTGAGAAAAACTCGTCCCCAAGTTTTCTTTGGGACATGGCACGTGCAACTCCTCCGCAGAAATATATTTGGAGAAATCTTCATAGATTTCACCAAGACACGTTTTCTCCTTTTTGTCCTTTTCCATAAAAATTCCCCCAACGATATCTTCATGGACGGAATCTTCAACTTCACCATTATCTTCCAAAGGATCGCCAATTTTTGTGGCGATCGTGATGAGTTGCACCTGTGGTGGAAGAGGTTGCATCTGTGGTGGAGGAGGTTGCACTTGTGGTGGAGGAGGTGGTAGCTGTTCCTCCATTGATGTAGTCGTTGGAATCAATGATGGTGGCTGCACATATGTTTTCTTTGACGGCAACTCCACTTCTTCAACCAACTTAACATCTTCCACAACTTCTTCACCATAATTAAAATTCTCTTCATAGGTGAAGGGCCTATTTGGAGAGTTATGAAGATGATTATGGACATGACAAAAGTGGCTTACGTCATCCTCACGGAACCGATCACCATAAGGATACCAAACAGCTTCCCTTCGGATCCCATAGTCATCTGGTGGTAGGAACCGGGCATTGAGTAACCGCTTCATTTTTTAGCCAAGATGTCACGGGTCTTTTCCCTGCTTTGGATCGAGAGAGCTTCAACCATTCCCACCAAGCGGATGCTCCACCTTTGAGCTTATAAGCCACCAACTTCACCTTCTTTTCTTCCGGAATACACATGTACTCAAAGAATCTTTTTACCTCCATTATCCAGTCAAGGTAATCTTCAATGTGAAGATAACCATCGAATGAAGGGAGATCGATATTCATCCGGTACTCCCGGGTGTCTCTGTGATTCCAATGGGCACGCATCTGCCTGCGTTCAAACGACTAGCACAACTGGCGCACCTCCTGTTGCATCATCTGCACCGTTTGCCGGAGCTCTTGGAATTCGGTTCTCCAAGGAGTCTCTGATCGCTTGATGTATTGCTGGTAGTCGGATCTCGAAACAACATCTCTCTCACGAACGGCGTCGTTATAAAAGTTGTTGTAGTATAAGTTGGCCATCGAATCCGGATAATGCCGGCTCGGATACCCCATGAATTTGGCTCTTGAAAGAGCCCATCTCCTACAAGCAGCGTTGTTGGAAAAGTTTGTCACCGTTGCACTGATTAGCCATGATCGGTATAAAAGCCTGCTCTAATACCAACTGACGTAGCGGAAGACTAAGGTAACTAATCAAAGAGCAGCGTCTTTGATTCTGCAAGGAGAAGCGTCTTCGTCTTCTACTCAAAAGATAAAACAAGCCTATAGGCTAAAAGAAAAATAAAACTCTGCAGAGTATTTGAGAGAGAATTCTCTGATTTGATTATAATTCAATGAGTTCTAGTTTTACATAATAGGCAAGCCTATTTATAGAAGAGAAATACTTGTAGAGAAAGTAAATCTAATCCTAGTCGGAAAGTAAACATAATCCTAGTAACAATAGTAAACCTAATCCTAATAAGGAAAGGAAAATAATTAAAGCAAATATAACCCTATTAAGGAAAGGAAATAAAGTCCTAATAAAATTGACAATCAGCGGGAATCGTGACAATCTTTCATTTTGTACTTCCATTGTCTGAGAATGGATAAAATTCTGATCAAGCGGCGCTACTCCGATACTATTTTTGATATTTTCTTTATTTTCGTTTTTACCGAAAATAAAGGTAAATATCGTCCTACATCATGCCTACTTGCCTTTTTTGGTGTTTATGGAGGGAGAGAAACAATAGGTGCTTTGAGAACTTAGAGAGGTCATTGGAGGACATTGTATCCTCGTGTTTTCACACTTTGTATCTTTGGACTATAGCGTTTGTATCCCGTTGTCGATTAGCTTTGATGATTTCCTTGTTTGCTTTTCTTTTTCTAGTTAGGTGATCCCTTGTATACTCCCTGTGTACTTTGGGCGCCTTACGCTTTTAATAAGACTGGTTATTACTTATAAAAAAATGATTTTTATGAACATAGACATGAGTTTGTATGAATTGATGTTAAATTTATACACAGGGGGTAGAAGTTTTTTATTTTTTAGTAAGTGAAGTACACCTTAATTAAACTTTCAATGCTACATGCTGTTTTTTGAACTTCAGATGCATTGTGAACTTCCTTTTTTTAAGAAATAAATAAATTAATAAACATCGGGATATTCATCAAGAAATCTATATTGGATGAATATATCAATAGTTTATACTTATAAGTGAATTCGTCAATGAGTTTGTATTTGAGCCGTTAAGTTCTCAAATTTATGGAATCATCTGGATGCACACATCTCCATGTATGTTGGTCTAGAGTTTTTGCTTTGAAAGGGTCACACTGTTGCTTCCTTAATTTGTGTCGATAGTCATATCCTGTTTTAGCATTTTCCAAATTACCTCTATGGATGAAGCCTGAAGGTATTACATTGTAATTTTTTGCTTTTCACTTGTTTTCTCTGAGTGCCTATTAACCTCATTATTTGCAAGCATATCTATAGCTAGACTCAATATTTGGTTTCTGCTTTTAGAAGTTGATTTGGGGTGTTTTTATATCTTGTTTATACGTTGGACATTTTTTCCCCCTCTCCAATCAGGTCAAGATGGCAGTACAGTATATGCGACGGGTAATTGAAAGGCGGGCAAAGTTTGATATCATGGATCTTAATTGCTTACAGGTGCTTCTGCGTTTTTGGACTTTGTTGTGTTGAAATTTTTGAGATAGCCTCGCTAAATATTTTAGTTTGGCCTTTTATTGAGTTTTTTTAGTGCACTAATTTTGATTGTGAACTTGGAATACCGAGGTTTATACCCTTTCCCTGCACAATATGTAATCACAAGCTAATTTAATCCAGTTATTTATTGTGTTAATGTTTTTTACCACTGGCAGGTTGCACCCAAAACATATATTCCTGCTTTATTTGGACACGCTAGTGATGACAAATTCATTCAACCCCACCACTCTGACCTTATTTTTAAGTCCTATGCGGTATTATCTTATTCCAAAGATATTGTTTTTTAATTGAAATAAAAAATTTCAATTCTCTCGTTTCTGAAACATTTTACCATATCTCTGATTCCATGTAGGGGGATAAAAATATTATAAAATTTGATGGTGATCATAACTCTTCGCGACCACAGTTCTATTATGATTCTGTTTCTATTTTCTTCTACAATGTCCTTCACCCTCCTCAAATTTCTACCGCTCATTCAAGTAAGCTTGAGAAATATTATGATTTGGGGGATTTGAAGGTTGGTGCAGGCATGGATGAGGTGATTTCCGCTATATATGCCCCTTTTTCTATCTCCTTTTGAAATTTTTTTAGAGTAATATCCTTGTAAATTCAATTGTCGTCGTTTCTATCTACAATTTATTGATGACATGAACGGGAGAATAGAGATGAAGCAGAAAAAACTTGCATACACAATACTAACATTATTGAAAGTCTGAAGTGCTTCTTGTTCACAGTATTTCAGTTTTGAATGATCTGGTTTTCTAAATTTTATTTTTATCTTTTTTTGGTATAAGAAGAAGAAATCACATTTTTGGGCTGTGGTTAGAGTGCTAATTACATATTACACAGTATCCAAGGACCATATCTGTTTAATATAGAATGAACAAAAAGTACTACATGTAATCATTCTGATTAGATCAATAAAAAATGAAACTATTTTAGTGTCAATCTGGCTTCTCATTCATCCAAAAAAAAATCTGGCTTCTCAATCATATTTGATATTCTGTGTGTTTGAATTGTCTGCTCGTCCATTAATTTATAGTATTTTGATTGGTCATATTATACCTCATGCAAGTATAGCCTTGCTATGGATATTTCCTCATAACAACTATTTAGGGGTCTAGCAAAAGAAAAGAAAATGCCACTATTTGGGGTCTGAAATATGTTTCAACCCCAGTGTCATCATGATGCAATGGTAGCTTGCCCTGTGATTTTTTTTTTCTTCATTGTGATAATCTGCCATAGAGATTGAGATTAATACACTGTGCCCCTTTTGTCTTTCTAGAGCCTCTTATACGAGATAATCACTGGTCTTCATTCTGCTGGTACTGATGCTGGGTGTTCATCTTCTGCTCCTCCTAACATTTCAACCACAAAGTCTGTGGGTGAACTTCTTTCTGAAATTGCACCAGTGACTACTGTTGTATGTATCTTCTTTTGTAGGTTTTATGACCTTTGCGTTTGCCATTTCTTCTTTCCGTATTAAAGTATTTTGTTAAATGCTTTATGTTATCATAATGCAGGAGTCAATGGTTAAAGAAAATAATTCACTTAACAGTCTTGAGACGTCATATTTACAGGTGATTTTTTTTTTGGGTACCATCCATGAAAGTTGTCTGATCTATTCCATGGTTTGTGAACTCTTTTTTCTGGTTTGATTGGGTCACGCTTAATGAAAAATTAGTACTCTAACTGAAGTTAAAGCTGAGTTTCACTTAAAATTTGATGTATTTCTTGTAAAGATACTCGATCATCCCCCAGTGTGGCTTTTTCTTTACCTAGCAATGGCTGGGACCCCAAAACATGACACATGCAGGGAGTCCGAATGTAGTCAGCTTTCCCATTTCACTATATATTTTTCATTAGAACATTGCAGTTATGTTTTTACAGGATAAGCCCAATGGCCAGATTGAAGAATGTTGCTCATATACAAGCTCAAATAGAGAAAGTTGGGGAAGATGCTCTTCTTTAGGAGGCAGTGATGAAGAAGAATCTTCTGCTGATTGTGCAGCAGCTGATAACTGCCATCAGGTCTCTTTCTCTCTCTCTCTCTCTCGCTCTCTCTCATGCATGTGTTGGCATGTATTTTCCTTAACTGAGCTCCTTATTTTTCTGATATACCACTTCATGTCTCATCCTCTTGAGGCATTTCCAGCACAATTTATTTGGGTTGTGGGACAAAGGACAGGTTTTGCCAGATGCCATATTATGGACTGGGTAATATCCAGACCTCTAGGCACCGTTTGCCAAAGGACTGGACTGGCCCAAAATTCCAAAAAATTCCTCTCAAAATTCCTCTCAATCAAATTTGCTACAGTTCCAGTCCACTCCTTTGCCAAACATAGCCTAATTAGTGTTAACCATCAGGTTGGTTCCTGGAATGGTTAATACTTTATTCTAGATTACAGGGGTACAGTTGCAGTATGCGTCGGACCTCATTAATGTCTGGGCCAGGAATAGTTGCAGAGATTCTCTGCTTTGTCCTTAATGTTGGTCTAAATCAGATGGACCGGTGGGAGAAAATTAAAGAAAAAAATGCCATAATTATGGTTCTATCCTGTTTTGTAGTCCAATCATATGAATAAAAGCTCATGGTGGTACTGCTACCTGTGGACATGCTAAGTTAAGAGTGTTAAAAAGGGGCTGAGTAAGCACTACTTCAGACAGCCAGCTTTGTGGAGTTTATACAAGAGAACTATACTTGAGCTTGAACACAATTAGCACCTTCTTTGCCCACTTTTTATTGATTATTATTTTTGGGAAACTACACTTATCCCCTTGAATTGTCACCATATTTGCAAACACCTCCCAAACTTTAAAAAGTGTCAATCATTTCCCTTCAAACTATGCAGCACTTTTTTTTTTTTTTTTTGACATGTCCACAGAGGAATGAGGGATTTGAATAAGTGACCTCTGCTTCATTAGGCGTGGTCCACAACCGATTGAGCTACCCCTTGGGGACAACATTTTTGTTTTTTTGAGGTTTGATTGTCACTTTTTAAAGTTTGCGCTATAGTCTTCTATATTTTTCAATTTTGAAACACAAGCATCATGATACCAGCCGACTAACATGACAGACGGAGGAATTCTACAGCCTTGTAACGACTCTGTCAATAGTGGATCCCACTTAGCATTTTAGTGTAAAAAATTCCTGATGAGAAAATGTTGCACGTGGAGTATTGTACCACTCCACTCTCCGCTCTATCTGTATAATAGATGTGCTCAAATAGTGGTATGTCTGTCTTCTTGTTAATAAGCAACTTGTCTTTTTTTTTTTTCTTTTTTTTTTTTTTAGAGAACTCTTGAGGTGTTTGGAACACCTCTTCGGAACATGGAACAGAAATCCTCAGACTCAGCAAAAGACGAAAAGAAGAAGAAGACTATGATAGTTCCAAAGAAGCCTAAAAGCGAGAAATTTGAAAAGTTAGAGGCCCTTAGCAAACGACTACGTCTCTGCTTTCTGAAGCGGGTAAACCATCAAAGGCATTGCTCTTCGTGACTGCTGTACTATAAAATGGTGTTTGTAACTGTAGCCCAGGTGTTATCCTTTTGATTTCTTGATGAAAGGCATTGAGGCATGAATGATTCTGTGATTTCTTAACTGCCATTTCATCAAACATTTGGTTTTGTGGAGATGTGCATTATTTGGAAATTTCTTCTCTCGCTTGCACACAATTTCTTTGATAAGTCATGTTTGGCAAACTTTGACGCAGCATGAAAATGTTCTAGATGTTGGATAGGAAAGGATTTCTTAGGACTAGGGGTTTTCATTGTCAAAAGAAGCTGGAAAGTGGGCATCATTTTGGTTAATCCAGAGTTCAATTCATATTTGCGTTTACTGGTTCATCTTTTAACCTATGTGAGTCTAATTATAGAAAAGATTCCTTGTGTGCCCTTCTTCCTCCACTATTTTAACGTCTTTGGTCATGTAGAGTGCCATTAGTTTGCAGCATCATTTTTAGACCTCTCACGTCCTTAAATCGTTTGCAGCATCATTTACGATGCGTGAATGTGGAAAAGTGTCCGAGTTGATCAAGGAAACAGCAGAATGCAATTTCGCCACGCGCAAAATGCTAATTATTCTTTTCATCATGATCAGTTGTTCTGAACCCCCATATATATATATATATGGTAGCTACTAGCTAGAAAAGAATCATAGAAAATTTGAGGACAGGAAGAGGATGCTGGAAAAAATTGTCTTTGTTTTATAAAACATTGTATCTATGGACTCCGGTGTATGTCTCATTTTTTTTTTTCCTAAGCAAATAAAGAAAGGGTTACATAAGGGGGTTATTCTCATTCTTGATCCGAAAGGAAGAGAGAATGAGAGACTAGTTGGAAATGCTTTCGAATACAAGGTTAGAAGCGGTCCATCTAATTATACATTGCACAAAAAAGTGCACTACAAATAAAGCAAATAATAATAAAAAATGAAAAAACATAAATCCAATCTTTTGATGCGGGCAATACAATAGGTAAGTTCACCAAAGACGGCAGTAGACGAGAGACACGTGATGGCAACATGGATAATTTATACTTAGAAAAACTAAGAACCAAGGGTGCAATTGAGAGACCTCTCTTAACCATAATAGCGAAACTGACATTGAAACAACCTAAATCTGAACACAAACAAAAAAACAAAAAGAAAACTAAAAAAATACACAAAAATAGCAGCATCAGTGAAAGGCAAGGAAGGCGGCAAGGTCGTGGTTGGCAACCGGAGTGTGTGAGCCATGTGTAGGCGCGCGTTAAACATGCTTTGTGGCAGGTGCTGGCCAGATGAAAGCAGGGCAGACAGCACCATGTAACTATGAGGCTTAGGAGCTTGATGGAGTGGCGTGTGCAAGGATAGAGTTTCCTGAAATGGATAGATTTGATTTAAAAAAAAAAAAATCAAATCTCAAAATTTTAAGAAAGGGACGAATATGAGATTGGGGAGGGTTGAAGATGCCGGTGAATGGACGGTTGACGGTAGAGGAGGAGACGATGGAGTTGGTGAATAAGGATAAAACGTCAAGGGCGTTGGATAAGGCCTCCAAAGAGGCGAATATGGCTTCTAAAGAGGCGGTTTGCGTCTTAGAAAAGACAAGGGGAGGGAGAGCAAAGAAAAAGGAAAGAGAGGGGAAAAGGGAGGAGGAAGCCAAAACTCCCTCCTACCATGACAGCCGATGGGAGCTTGTTTTCTTAGTTTTTTAAAAATTGCTCCTCAATTATGTCTCCTTTGTTGATTAGTTATAGTGACTTTCTTATTTATTTTGCTCTTTTTAGTTAGGTAATTCTTTTTGTATACTTCCTGTGTATTACAAAAATACTTCTATTGTTAAAAGATGGTACAAGCTGCCAGGTTATATGTTAGGCATGGTATAAAAATAAGATGCTAAGGATTCTAATTCATTCTTGTATTATTTACTCCGAGCAACATTGTGGGCTATTTTTGTTGTGTTGGAAAATCTTTGAGGTACCTCGTTTGTCAAATTACAGTCATTCATGTTGAGAGGAAAGACCCAACAGAAAGACCAGAGAAAGGGACAAATAAACGATTCGATTTATGACGTCGACAGAAAATAAACAGAGGTCGTTGACGGAGATATCAACGGGACAAAACAGAATAACAGTGGACTAGCAAGAGGCATATTGACAGTATGATATTTTTGCCATGGCGGCCATTCTTCGCTACCCATTTACTCGGCACCGAGATGTTCCTTTAACTAGCAACGGAACAGATGTCATCTATCAGGAATCTGGGAGTCTGATACATATATCACCTCATTACTGAACCAAGTCCCAACGCCTGCTCACAACAATTATCTAAATTTAATAAAACATCATATATCTCAGGGAAGTGTTTTAACGCTGAAACTTGGTCATCCCAGAACATTTATGATAAGAATTTTTTGACCTAATTGGAGTTATATCCTCCCGAAGAAACTACAGGTACAAGGTAAAATGGTATGGCCAGCGCAGAATCACAGATCACTGCCTGCAACCTTTTCCATGTGATCTTCATTACCAATTGATATTCCTGATGAAGGTTCAAACTGCTCTCTAGACAGGAAAATGGTGTGCGCTTGCTGCTGGTAAGAGGAGCTTAAGCTTGACTCAAGTATCTGATGAGGAAGCACCATTTCTGGTTTAGAGTAAGCTCCGCCCATAATGAGTCTTTGCTTCTTCATTGACCTTTCACCTCTGGGACTCTCTGTTGGGGAACCGACATGGCACCCAGAATCTGGAGTCAAGGGTTCATGGTGAGATGAGAAGGATTCATCAATGGAAAGGCTGGCTGGGGCACGTTCCTTGGCAGCCTTGTCTTGAAGGGGGGCCTCAGAGGTTGGGGCAGGAGTTGCCGGGTCAGTCTTGTTGTCGGAATCAGGGCAATTGTCACCTGATACTGGACCTGGGGCCCCAGAACCAGATGTCTCTGAAAGAACTCCACTAAGTCGTTGTTGCTCCTCTATTATCTTCTTCAAATACTTGCCCTGGGCCTCTATCCGCAACTGCAGCTGTCTCTGAACCTGTTCTACTTTAAATATGCCGAAATTACAACTTGGTGAGTTTCAGCTAATTTTAACCCATAATGCCCCCATTACACCAGTGCACCAAAATAATGAGTAAACAAAAACCAGATATACATAATTGCATGCTAATAGCAAGGAGAAAACATGCCTCTAATTGCTCATGAAGTCGTTTCTGCACCTCCATCTGCAGCTTGAGGGCTTCAGTAATTTGCATCCCACTGCAAAAATGAAGATTGTTTCATATCAAAGAGTCTGCTGCCAAGCCAATTTATCAGTCAGGTGTTTTTGATCTGATCAAAGTTTCGCAATTTTTTCTTATCTCAGATGTTCACAACACTTCTGAGAATATTGAACAGAGCGAAATATCAAATAACTAAAACAATCAACGTGTAATTTTGCATTCAGAGTGTTGGAGCTATCACCGGTTGATCACCTATTCCATGCAAGCTTATATACTATGGCATGACCAATTCATCTATTTGTAAGTGGAGAGAAACACGGTAAAATTGGCAGCTCTACTTACGATGAACCATCCAAATTTGAAAGCATATCTCCGGTTTCTTTCTTATCAGCTTTTTTCCCTTGCATCAAAATTTTAAAAGAATCAGTAAACAAAATTCCGAGGGAGTCATAATCATGCATCTTTAGTATGTTTATCAACAGAGAGAAATATGCATACGTCCATTAACATATGAACACTGAATAATGAAATCGGTTAACCTACCATCAGAAGAGGAGTCAGGGAGGTATTTTGCAAGTCGGTATTTCTGGATGCATCATAAAAGCAAAGTTCACAACAAATGTGAGTAATGAATGTTAAGAAAGGAATTCCTCAAACCCAACAGCCCAAAAAAACAAGTATATTAGAGAAATAGAACGAAGTTTTGCATAGCATAAAATCAACTTTCATATACCTGTAAATGGCTTTTGACATGGTATATTGTCAGACCTTGAACACCCATTACTCTGAGGACGCCTTTGGGTGTTGCCCCTGAAAAAAATAAACCCAAAAAATAAAGAGAGAAAAAGTTACGGCATTTCCATACCGACAAAATAATATTTTAACTTATAAAAAAGGTAAAAATATAATATTTTACCCAAGAATTGATGAGCTTCTCAACTGAAATTCCGATACTCCTTCAACAGAAATGTAAGGGTATTTGATTTAGATTTTTATGCAGTTCACATATTCTAATTCCCAACCGACTAATATTTATGTAAATCACCTTGCACCAGGACCCGGAAAAGTAATTGAGCACCACTTCCCTTATAATCAGTTTGTACACACAGGATTACATGTGTAGGAACCCTTCTGAGTTCAGATTCAAACGTTGGAAAAGGGGTCGCTTTTAACATTTAAAAAGAAAAGGGAAAAAAGGGAGGTCATTGCAGCCCTTGCTCAGTGCGTGATGAGTTCAAGTCATACAGCACTACTAAAACACCAAAAACTGTTACTAATACTTGTGTTTCCTATCCTCTCATCACTTTTAATTACAAGAAAGGTCTGACATTTCTACTTTTTTATATTAAAGCAACTTGTGTTACGAATAGGAACAAAATTAAACAAAAACAAAATAGTTATGAAAAGTCAACATGAACAAAAGTAGATCCCACATGCAATGAAGAATAACTTGTCTGATTTAGTAGATGAATGCTGCATCTTGCCAAACAAGCAGCAGAGCTCAGAATGAGGAGAAATATAACAACAAACAACAAAATCCAATTGACCAGATAGTGGTTGAGTTGACTCACTGTCTGGCCCACCAAGTTGTGCCACAGCATCAACAAAACGTTCATGAAGCTCATGTGTCCAACGCAACCGTTGCTTCGAGGCAAGACTAGAGTTGTTCAGATTGTTCCCTCCATTTGGGTCCATCGTGCTGGCAACACAATCTAAATGCTGACCATGAACTAAAGAGTTGTTTTGGACTAAGCTTGAACTATGAACACCCTTTGGCTGATACATTTGTCATTTATCTAAAAACAAGAAACCATGAAGCTGTCAAGACCATAAGCTAACTGCAACAATAAGCTGGGAAAAAAAAAAAGAGGGATCAAGAACAAAATTTCCTGCCAAAGAGAATAAGGAAATTTTCAAAGCCAAGATGAAATTTGAGGCTGAAGAGATGTCTTAGTGCAAGACCTCCCTGAACCAGCCACCCATCCACAACTAGTAAACTCAAACCCTCAAACCAACAAACCAACTATAATCTCCTCTGGACAATGTTAACAACAACCAAGTCAAAAAAGCCTCATTACCCAGATCCTTTACACTCACAAGAGCCACAACTCAACAAGTCCTGACTAATCCATCTTAAATAAAATTCTCTCATTTGTCCTCCAGTGGTGCCCCCTCTAACTTTACGAGAATTCATTAATTTGATTTGATTATGAGACGAAAAGGTATCCGCCAATCCAATGAGATATGCAATGAATAATTCAATAACTTAATCAGTCTATAATGGATAAAAGAGCTTCTGTCAAATTTGAAGTCACTTAGCTGTCAATATAGATAGCCAAGAGAAATGGTAAATTGTCTAAGCAAGAAATGCTAAATTTTGATTACCAAAATGGTGGTCGATGATTGACCACTTGAACAAATGATATGAGATCAGAATAGATTACTAAAATTATATTTGAAATAAATTACTTAATAACACTTTATTTATGTGAAAAGAATGGTAATTGGCTATGGTAGGTGTAGTTCACCATATCATATGATGACAAGATCCAACCAAGAGACAAAAAAAAGTGGTGAGTCAGATTGAATATATTCATTGATAGAAAGAAAGGAAGAAAGACCAAAACAATATCATACTCTGAAAACAAGTTTCATTTATATCCATAAGCATCTTGAATATACACACCACTGTGGAAGAAATTTATACTTCAAAAATTAATCACACTGCTATTAAAGCTATGAAATTAATTCAAAGAAAATAAGAGATTTCATTTTACGTTACTCCTAAACCCCAAGTTAAGAGATTGGCCAAAAAATATTGATGGGCTGGGATCAGATAGACTACTATAAGCAAGAATGGCGAGATTGAGCAAAGCATGGAAAATATCAGGCTAAATGTGAAACAGGAATACTGATGTTACAGTTTCAAACTGGAACAGGACATTCAGGAAGATTCACATTAATTAACATACGAACAAGACCTTGCTCATGCAAATGATTGTAATATTAAAAAATTGGACAGGCCCTATTCAAACTCTTCAATGTTCTTAACATACTTTTCGTTGTTGGATATATCAATGTTTGCACAAAACTTTCGCAAAGCCTCCAAAATTTAATCATGTTATGAAGCAACTGTAATGATATTGAAATTATGGGTTACAACCTTGTATAAATATATAAATCTGGGTGGAAAAAAAAATTATTGAAAGTACCAACCCAAAAAAAGAAAAAGAAAAACCAGGCCTACATGCTAGTAGATGATTGGGCATCCCATATTCTGGTGTAGGAGCATCTATATTTGCTCCAGCATGAGACACACAAACTACGAAATGTCATACTCTAAAGAGCTCTATTAAACTTGCTCGCATTATCATTGGAAAAATCCAATTATGAAGACTGTACCACTCTTTTGGCATGCACAACGCATGACAATACCGCCTTGTTCAGTAACTGAAATCCAGAACCGGACGCTTAAAAAGACTACTATCATCATGGCTTGCGCAAGATAGAGTAATAAACTAGAAAAAAAAAAAAATTCCGGTATACACAGAAGCTTCACAAAAAAAAAATGATAAAATGATAGCAAATTTAGTAGCTAAAATACAACTATGGAAGGATGCAATGCCCTCTTAAACAATACATTTGCATCAAGTATAGTAAAGATCTCAGGGAACTCCATCACTAAAGAAGCAGTATTCCATATATGCCACCACCTATGAAACTTGTAACCTTGCCTCACTCAATGCACATGATTTTTTATCGAAACATTTCGAGAACAGTTGGTTAAACTCGGATTTTTATCACCAGAATATTTGACCTCCTTTGGAATTAATGCAATATACCTAAGAGAACCATGACAGTTGTTCTACACTTTTAACTAACAAGCAACAGCAAAAAGAGATATGGTAATACCTCACAATCTATTCCAAATCAAATTACTCCACAACCTATCCTCATTCATCTATAAAACATAACCAAAGGGGATGGATTGGAAACTTGTCAAAAGAAGATCTTTATTTAAGGACTCAATTCTCAGTTCCCAAACACAGTCTTAGAGTCTTAAGTAACAACCATCACAATCCTTAATTCTTTCTTTCCGTTATTTTCTTTTTCAAAGCCATTTTAAGGAATATTCAGCTTCTTTTGTCTAATTAGCGAAGATATGAATGTTCTCTATCTATGTCAAGGACAACACCGTGGGACTAGTTTGGCGCGGTTCCTCTTACATAGGAAAATGTCGAGTAGGTGATAAATCTACATAACCAAACTAAATCTGTAAAATTTTGGAGGCAGAGGAATATAAAGAAACATTAGACTTGGCCCCCATATCGGTGAAGCAGGGAACTACAAAGAAAGCTAAACCTTTGACATGGAATAAAGGAAATAAGAGCAAAGCAGAAAATAACCCATTATGAAAAACAACATAAGAGCATCCAAACACATGACATACACAGAGAGACAATTAGGGTTTGAGAAACATTAACTTCCCACAAAAGTTGACACGACAGATTCTATTCAGACAAAGTAGTACAAACACCTTCTCTGACATACCACGAAGGAATATGAATTCAGATGAAGAATAAGGATGAGAATGAGAATAAAAGAAATAAGTCAAAGCGAAAGCGGAAAAAAATAATAATAATAATAACAGAAACAAACATAGAACTTGTGGGCAAAACATACATAGAGCCAGATACTATTGCGAGGAGAAGAGACATACCCAGATCTACGCTCCCGACAAAAATCAAAGCCCTCCCTTCAATTTCGGCTCCCTCCCTCCCTCCAATTTGACTGAATTTGGTAGATATAAATAGAAACTTTGGGAGGAAATGAGTCTCTTTTCTAGGATCTCAGGGTCAGACGCACTACTGGGCATTAGAATTTAGAGGGAGCTGAAAACTGAGAAACAACAACAAGAAGACTTGACCACGCAAAGTCCTACCAAAGTTAATTTTTTTTTTTTTTTCTTTCTTGTCGCCCCATTCCACGATTCGGATACCCTCCGAGTGAAAATTAGAGGTTCTCCAATTGTACATCTTGGCTGCCTATTTTAATCCAACAACTTACACCACGCTATGTGTCGTACTTAAATTTAAATAATAAAATATTAATTAATTTTTAAAATAAAAATAAAAATAATCAAAAAGTTTAAAATCAAATAATTATAAAACTAGGGTGACCAGATATTTTTTATTAATTTATTTATTATTTCTATTTTTATTTTCTTTTTAAAAATTAATTAATATTTTACTATTTATTTTTGAGTGAAATACGTGGCATGGTATGAGTATTTGGATGAAAATGGACGGCGAAGATGAACAATTGTGCGAATCTTTTACTCTTTTCTCCTCATTTCTTTCTTCCATTTCTATGGCTAGTTGCTATTAGCATTTTTCTTTTTTTTTTTTACTTTTTCTAGTGACAGATATTTCATATTTGGGTGTATTTGGACTTTTCTACTCATACCTATTTTGGGTATGCTAAAAAAAAAAAAAAACAACTAATGCAATTGTTGTGTCAGTTATGCACATTGCCTTCATTTATTTGGTGTAGGATTCTAGTTACCATTTTCTATATTTCTCCCACAATTATAAATATCATATCAAATTTGTAGTTAAATGATAACAACATTTGTTTATAGAATTCTAACATCGGCTCTTTTTATTATTTCTATAAGAGAAATTAAGTGAGAGGTTAAAAGAAAAGGCTGGGTACACGAATGTTGTTAACTTTATGAGTAAAGTCTACATACCCCCTCTCAAACTACCACCCAATTGACAATGTCCCCCCAAATTTTCAATTGCGACAATGTCCCCTCCAAACTACCAAAACATTGTCAATGTCCCTCTCAAAACTAGCAATAAGACAAAAATACCCCTATAGATTTTTCAATAAGACAAAAATACCCTTATAAATTAAAAAAAAAATGATTTTAAAAAAATGAAAAATTTTAATTTAAAGATAATATTTTTTTAAACAAAAATTTTTAATTTTTTTTTTAAACGGAAATTTTTATTTAGAAAAAAAAACTATTTAGTTTTAAAAAAACAAAAAATTTCATTGTATTAAACGAAAATTTTATTTTTTTTAAATGTAAATTTTTATTTAAATAAAATTATAAAACAAATTTTTTTTTTTAAAAAAAAAAAAAACGAAAATTTTCAATTTTTATAAAAAAAAAAAAAAATCGAAATTTTGTTAATTTTTTTTTCTTATAAAATTGATTTTAAAAAAAAAAAAAAACAAATTGGCCATCGTTTGGATTTTTTTTATTTTTTATTTTTATAATTTAACTAAGAATAATTTCATCATTGGGGGAACATTGACAATTTTTGGTAGTTTGGGAGGACATTATCACAATTGAAAGCTTGGGGGGACATTGTCAATTGAGTGATAGTTTAAGGGGTTATGTGGACTTTTCCCTAACTTTATTCTCTTTTGTCTTTTGATTTTTTGTTATTTTAAACTAGCAGCAGGAGATGCGTATGATATTTTCAGCCTCCAATCATCCCGTTTGCAGTAAAATATTTTGAATTTTGATTGTGTAATCTGGGTGCAGAGGATACTTATTACTAACGTTACAATCTTTAGTTTTATTTTTGGACGGAGGTGACATTAATGTTACATGATGACCGGCTTCAACGGAATCTGCTCCATAATATTCCGTCCACTGTCCTAAACAAATTACAAATATTCTGGCAATCTCGTCCTTTTCCTCTTACCTCATTTTGAAAAGCACGTCTCCGGATTTATCTTTTTGTTGTATTTCTGTCATGAGATGGCTCCCTTTTCTTTTTTTTTTCTGTTTTTTTCTAGTCCATGTTCATTCCGGTGCTCATGCTGATGATCCACTGCGTCTCATTGGCTTCCAAAACTTCATTTTATTTTATTTATTTTAAATTGAATCAAAAGTAAACCTAAAACCTCGCTAAACAACTGGCCTTAGCCTTGTCAAACAGTTGGGCTGCCCAACTACCGTTTACCATCTTTCTCGGGCTATATTTTTAATTTTATTGAGCAGCAGCCAGCAGGGGAAGGGAGAGTTCCAACTTCCAACTTCCAAATGTAGCGTCAGCAATGGACGGACAGCCTCCGTGGGAGTTTATTTGACCAGCAAGTGGGGTTCGAATAGCAGGTGGCATGAAGTGCTCTATCTAAATCCCTTTATTTTAGAATTAGTATTCAAGTCCCTAAGATGCCCCATTACTGTTGGAAGCCGGCACTCCCAGTCCCCACCAGACGTGTCGCATTCTCCTGCCTCACAACTGCTGTATTTCTCTATCACCCTCCTCGGTCTCTTTATTTGGTTTATCTTATAATTTTGCCGGAACACAATGTCTATAAAAGAGTTATAAAATATTATATCTTTTGATTAATGCTACAAATCACTCTTGTATTGATTATTATTATTAAATTTGATCAAATAATAATTTTAAAAGCCACTTCATTTTTAAAAGAACACAAGAATTACCCCTTAAACTGCCTGCACTTAACAATTGTCATTCAAGGTTAGGATCACGTAAAGAGCTACAAGCCTAGCATCATCCAATATACCATCAGCTTACATCATAAAATGTTGCTACTTTCGTTTGCGATCATCACAAAATACAAACTAGCATTTTCAACAGCTTTCCTCTCATTTTCCCTAAGTTTAGAGAATCAAACTACTTTTTACCTTCCTATTCAAATTCACTCTACAATAGCTTACCTTTATAATTCCCTATAACATTAAAATACTATTTGTTTTACTTTTGTTTTGTTTTTATATTCATTTATTTTGCATAGGAAAATGTGAGGATGAAAGTGAATATTATTTTATGATGATAATAAACCATGTGGATTGCTACAATTGAACCCAATGTAGCAATCCTAATGAATAGGGAAGATATAGGAAAACTGTTGTAGGTGAGTTTTTGTAATTTTTTTGAGATTTTTCCTGTGTAAGGAAGGGAAGCATATTTAGGGTAGCTGCTGCTCGGAATGCTCAAATTACTATTGTGGCATTAATACTAGGCCTCTAGAAGCAATCAAGGATCGATCGGAAGCACCATGATGGTTTTTCAGCACTAAAATTCAAGAATTGCCTCAAAATCTACAACTGTCAAATTTACACAACACATGATTTAGTATAATCGGAGGCAAATAGGTTTAAATCTCAAAGGCACTGGTGTTTCGAATTTACAGTTTTGACAAGTTTTTTTTCACCTCTGCTCCTGCCAACTTTATGGACAACAGATGCAACTTTTACAATTATGTTCCTCTTATGACTGTAACGCGAGGAGTGAAAAGAAGAATCTCACTCAATCATAACAAGATGAACACTTGAGCTTAATTTTCCATGCTACATGCCATACCCAGTGATGGCATGGGGGTTAACTTGCCCTACATTCATGTCCTGGGATTTCATCTTAGCGTCCCCCCAAATCAAAGACGCAGTGGTTGAGTCTAAGTTCAGCATCCTTTTCTTCCCTCCACTAGGAGATCCTTCCAGAGGCAATCCTCCGGGACTCTCGTGTGATGTTAGGCAGCTTTCAGTGGAACAGTCAGCCCTTTGGGGGTGGAGTCCAGGTGGAACTTCTTCTTCCACTCCAGTCACCTGATTGGAATGCAATGAGTAGAAGCCAAGTGGGTCAAGGGAGGAACTTCTCACTGTCTTATTTACCGATCCATGACACCTTTGGCCTTCGGTGTCAATAACTGCACCTCCAATAAATTGATCAGCAAGCATCTTACAAGCTCTCTCAAGCATGGCAATATATCTACGCTCTGCTTCCTGTCGAATCTGCAAGTGCTTCTCAGCCTACACAACGGTGGTAGGAAGATCAGCTAGCTAGATCATCAACCCAGACCTCTACTCTGAAGAATGCCCACAAGAATAGGGAGTTGAACATTTTCAACTCCCAATTACATTCTCAAGGAAGTTCTTTAAGCTTTGTGCAAGGCAATAGTCACCAAGCCAGCCAATAAAATACATAAAGGTTACTTATCAAAAAATAAAATAAAATACATAAAGGTCAGAGTTATCAGTTATTCATTCCATATTCAAAGAAAATACTCAGGTTATCTAACCAAATCCACTGCCACAAACTCACGACTGAGGCATACTATTCATGAAAACATCCAACAACTCATGAAAAAGAAACGTACCTCGACTTGCAGATGTAATTTACTTTGCACTTCCATCTGTGCTCTCAACGCCTCCTTGACTTCATAACCACTGAAAATGACATTTATTACATTTAGTAATTTGGTAATTTTTAAGTATCATAAGAGCTCAGAAGAAAGCATGAAAATTCTTACTCATTATCAGAAGTTGGCAAGTTCGGGGAAGAATTACCAGTACCAGGGCTTTCTAAAAGGTATGAAGCAGGCATCCCTTCAATAAAGTGCCAAAAGAAATCAGTTTAATCATTGAGATCCTAATCGCATAATTTAACAGAGATGTACTCAAACATAACTTTCTTTCGTTTTCTGTTGGTGTTTTTTGCAATATCTACACCAACCCTCGTGTTTAGCACCACCATTGAGTTTGAAACCCTGAGTGAGATCAATGGACTTCTCAATTGAAGTATCCCCTATATGGATAATACACAATTCAGTTGATCTTTCTTTTTATTTTTAGGGAAAAATCCACTTTACACACTTGAAGTTTCAGGAATTTTTCAATTTGAACCCCAAAGTTTAAAAATTGGCAGTGTACCCTCCTAATGTTTCAAAAAATTTCAATTTAAACATTCCGTTACTAATTTTCGTCAAATTGAACAGAAATCTATGAAATTACGTAATTACCCTCAGGCTTTTTTAAAAAAAAAATTCCGTCCAATTCAACGGAAATTAGTAACGGAAGGTTTAAACTAAAAATTTTTGAAATACTAGGGGGGTACATTGCCAATTTTTAAACTTTAGGGTTTAAATTGAAAAACTCCTGAAACTTTAAAGGGTAAAGTGGATTTTCCCCTTATTTTTAATATTTTCTTCTTTTTCCTTCTTCTCTCGGAAGTTCAAATATGATTAAATGCTAGCGTATAGTTAATTTTTTCTTGACTAGACAAGTCAATTAGCCAGATTTATCTCTTTCTGCCCACACACACGCACAGCAAGAGAGAGAGAGAGAGAGAGAGAGAGAGAGAACACCTAAGCGTTCTTAAATAGAAACTCTGAACTGAAATTGGAAGATATCAAACATTGTTCATCATGGCAAAACTCTAGGGTCTACATCACATGACTGAAAGGAGAGAAAGTTCTAGCAAACCTACCATCCCTGGATGCATCGCCCATATCCTTTCCTGATTGCTTACCTAGCCTGTACTTCTGTATGCAGAAAGATACATCATACATCAATAAAAAGTCCTTAAAATTTTTCACTTTCACAAGAAGCACATACCGCTGAATTTTCAACATCAAATCACAACAATAGTCCAATAATAAAAGAAACCTGGAGATGACTCTTTAGATGGAAAAGAGTCAGTCCCTTCACATTCATTGTCCGCATGATGGCCTTTGGTGTAGCTTCTGCAAACAATTTTAATGCCCTCATAAGCATCCTAATTGATGATAATCCAAAGATATGAGATTCCCAACAAGTCAGTCAAGACTTATAAAGTAGTTCTTAGTAGGCTGGTAAGCAAACAAGCAACTTGTGGGCAACCGAAATTCAGCTCATGACTAAGCTTTATAAAACTTGTACACAAGGCTAACCATGCTGAGCTCAAGCCTCAGTTATCTAAAATCTTCCATTAAGTTGCCAATTTAAGTTGCAAAGTCAGCTAACATGCTGCTGAGTAGGATTTAATAAATCAAACCAGGAAAACAGTGAAAATCAAACCATATAATACAGGAATACTATATAACTTAAAATGCGTTCACTTTCTTAATCAAACATGAGAGACTGTAAGGACCCAACAATATAATACTGGATTATATAACTTTAAATGTGTTCCCTCTATACTCTTTACTTTTTTCCCAAGAAGCAAATAAGGAGGAATAAGAGAATAAATGCACATAAAGGAGAAGGTGAGCTTCCAGAGAATAACTAATGTCCCCAGTTCCCTACAACACAACAAAACAGGTGAAAAGCCCATCTCTAAGAGCACTAACAGCAATTTCTCTTTCAATTTTCTCTAAATTTAGGGAACCAAATTACTTTTTGTTCCTTATCCAAATGCATTCCACAATAGCTTTCCTTAATCTTTTCTTATACCATTAAAGTATTATTTTTTACTTTTTCTTTAGTTTTATTTTTTTTTCATTTTATCTCTTTCTCTCTACTCCGTCTTCATCTGCAAGCACATGGCTCTATTCCCTAATTAACATACAACACAGCTTCACCATTAACAGAGTTACAGAAAGCACCACCACCCAAGCGTTGCTGAAAAAGAAGAGCAGGTCGGCCTACAAGAAGCTGGCACTGCAGCGCCACCCAACCTCCGTCACCCAAAGCTAGAAACAAAAGAAAACTCAAAGCAAGAACCTTTGTCCACCGTCCCCAACCTTTACCACCCAAAACAAGAACCAAAAGAACACTCGATACAAATTCTCATCAAACACCATTCAGACATCATCCCTGAAATCAAAAACAAGCCACACAAAGTTCGCACTAATTTGACCCATCTACCGAAATCAAAAACCCCAGAAACTTCCAACATCAATTGACCCTAAAATCACAACTCTAAAAATAATCAAGCTACCCAAAATTACAATCCAATAAAATAAAAACAATGATAGATTGACTGGATGCTCTCCAATACACCTCAACCTCACTGTAGAAGAACAAAAAACTCAACAATTAAACCAAACAAAACCAACATCAGAACCACCAATTGCATATTAATTCAAAAAAACAATGAGGACTTGGTACATGTCAAGAGCGTTGAGGTGGCTCTTGCAAGCAAGAGCAGAGCCTGAGCCCGCTGGAGAGACAGCATTTTGGAGAGGGCACTTGGGTTGGAGGAGCAAGTGGGCCTCCATTTCCTCTATGCCGGCCAAGGTTCGGTTCACTGACTCCATTATCGAGTCTGGTACCACCGTGTTTTCTCTTCCGCCAAACACCTCTCTGCCGGACAAAGGTATAGAGAGGCGTGAGAGGAGAGAGAGAGAATGTTATTTTTTGTCAATATAATAATGCATTGGATAGTTACAGAACTACCCAATGCATTGGGTAGCACTGTAGGAAGATATAGGGAAGCTGTTGTGTGTGGCTTTTTGTGGTTTTTTTTTTTTAAGATTTTCCTTATATAAAGAGAAGGGAATGAGTTATTGGGCATCTATTGATAATGCTCTAAGCATTAGTTGTAGACCCGCTTATTGGGTTGACCCAAATTGGCCGACCCAAACCGACAGGGTTTGAGCAGGTAAACCCACCCACCCTATGATCAGTGGGGGGAAAAAAAGTTTTGAATATGTCAGGTCAGGTCTTGGTAAACCCAACATATCCGACCCGACCCGACTATTTATTATATATATATATTTTTTATATATAACTCAAGTTAAAAACCCTAACTAATCCTACTTTATTTTCTTCTTAGACTCACATGTTCTTCCTCAACCACCACTTACACTTCTCCCTCTCTCCCCCACTCTAGTGCACCGTTTTGGTGTTTTCTCCACACACAACAAACTGTTTTGGCGTTCCCTCCACACACGACGCACTACTTCTATGTTTCCTCCACACACGGTGTCTCCTCCATGTCTCCAATAAAAGAACTGTTTATCAAACACATTCACTGTCGGGCTGGTCAGTCAGTTTGGTTGGGTAACCTAACCCCCTTGGTTTGGTTTGGCCGTCGGTGTGAGCTGAGCATCGATCTGAGGGGATTGGTTGCTCAGCCATAATCGGTTGTCACCCCAACCAACCATAGTTACAAACAACAAAACAATAGAACCTTTATGATCCCTACAAAGATCTTCTATTGTTATCAAAGTTCAGCCATCACACTAAAGACAACTTTCTCTGCCAAGAGGAACCTCAAGACTAGGAGATATCTAATATCACAAAGATCTTCTATTGTTATCAAAGTTCAGCCATCACACTAAAGACAACTTTCTCTGCCAAGAGGAACCTCAAGACTAGGAGATATCTAATATCACAAAGATCTTCTATTGTTATCAAAGTTCAGCCATCACACTAAAGACACTTTTCTCTGCCAAGAGGAACCTAAAGACTAGGAGATATCTAATATCACAAAAGTGTTTGGTAAAACAACATTCTTTCTCTCTCTCTCTCGCTCTTGATAAGCCATAAAATATTACTAAAATGCAGGAAAAAAAAAAAAAAAAAGAGAGAAAGGGTGCAACATAGGCACCCCAAACTATGATAATATTAAGAAGAAAAAAAGAAAAAAGAAAGTAAAGGTGCAACACAGAAATATAGAAGTACAAAAGGAGAACGCGAAAAACAACTGAAAATTTTATCTGACAGTTTATTGCATTCAAAGTGTCGACAAGGCGGAGAGAAGCAAGCTAATTCTTCTAGAGAACCACCCTAGTGAAGATCTTAAGAAAATAGCTTTAGCTAATGGACACAAAGTTAAGTCCCTTATTCTCCTCATCGATCAAGTAATTCTAAATACTCATCTCACATCCCACTCCCATACTACTAGGTCGATGTGACAGTCTCATCAACCATTGGATTTTTTCATTTTTTAAACAAAGGTTGATTCAGGAGCTAATGGACATTGTCACATTAGCCTGGTGGTATGAGAGTGAGATGGAAGATGAGTGCGTAACATAACTCAATCAACAATCTAAAGATAATAAAAAGTAATAAAGTACCAATCATGAGGAAGGAACCTCTAACTAAACCTTGTCGCGCACACTAATATTTTTGTAGATACTATTCAAGAAATAATGTTTTAGATGACTCTAGTTTGTGACAAACTTTATGATGCAACATCTCGAAGAACTCATAGGCGGCATGCCTCATTATACAAACTAGCTTATAACCCGCGCTATGAGCGAAATTCTTAATTAGAATTTAATTTTAAAATTTGAACACATCATTTTTCATTATAAGTTAAAAAGACGTATAAAAATGTATCTCACCTGTTTAAAATAAATTAATTAATTAATTAATTAATTAAATTAAATTAAATTAAATCTTTGTTCCTATAAGTATATGTGATTTAAAATGAATAGTATAAAGAAAAAAAATTTGCAAGAAGAATACATGGATTATAATATAGTTAACGTAATTAATGACACTAATTAATGACTAATTTTTTAAGAAAAAGCCAGTTATATATATATATGACGTCCTTTTTTTTTTTTTTTTTTTTTGAGAATTCTAAACGTATTAATATACATATTAAATTGACTAAACGCATTAATACATAATAATATGATTTATATTATTTGTTTCCTTATTTGATTCGGACATTAATATTACTTAATTTATTGAATAATTTATATAAGGAAAACTCTTGAAATATAATCAATGCAATTAATGACGTTAATTAATGATCGGTTTTTTCTTAAAAAAAATTGGTTTACTCTTAAAAAACCGGTTCAAAAATTATGCCTTAAAAAACTGGTTTAGTCTTTAAAAAAAATGGGCTCACGCCACATGTTGCAATTCTAGACTACTTCTAAAGAGTGATTCGGCTTTTATATATATATATATATATATATATATATATATATATATATATATGATGTCCCTACTGTCTTATGAAGGTTATGTAAAACGATGGATCCACTGATACTAAGATGTTGTCAAAACTTGTGTTCCCATATTGCGGCTTAGAGCTTGAAACAAGAATTGATGTATACTGCACACTTTCAGTACTCCACTAGAATTTCACTGCATCCTTCTCTACTGATGGAATGATTAAAACCTCTAATTGCAGCAACAGAATCCTTTCTTAGTTCACTCAACATTATGGTAGCACAAGCAAGCTTTCACTTCTAGGCGGCAGCAGGCACCCAAGTGTGATTGCAAGATGTGGCTACAAAAGCAAGACTTGACTTAAGCTCAGAACCAAGCATGCCTGACTTCTCCAATATCTAACGCAGCTTCCTTGTAGATGATAGACATAGTTTACCTTTATATTCCGACCATAAGAGAACAATTCACTTGTTATATGGTTTTGGGGTGTTGGAAGACAACTCTTAATACATTATGAGTTGTGCAATACTTCTATAGCGTTCCCCAGGGCCAGATATCACTCGTCTCTTGCTACAACAAGCCACAAAACTAATTTTTAGGGGAACACTGCAGTAATTTAAGATTGGTGCTATAAATAATAGAAGATGAAAAATTAGATAGATACTTACAACAGAAAGAGAAGTCAGGAAAAGCATAAAAAGTTAGCCACTTCAATCCTAGTCCCTAACAAAAATGCTATATGCAAAGGGCCAGAAACCCATCCCCTCAAAAAGAGCAGCATAAGCACAGCAATAAGGAAAGCATGCACAGAGTTAACATCTGCATAACTATTAAGACTACAAAGTCCCAAAAGAAGGTTGAATTAACAAGGACAATGCATTTTTTTTTGTTTTCTGGTGGGCAACAAACCAAACGCCCAGTGCTTCAATTTACAAAAAGACCACACCTTGGGTTTTGGGAGATTAGCCCAGTGCTTCATTTTACAAAAAGAACATAGCTTTGGGTTTGGGGAGATTACAGTTATACAGTTATGGCGACGATTATAAATTTGAAAAAAATAAAAGAAGAAAGAAATATTAATTGACAAAAGCAAGAGAGAATTAAGAGAAGGAAAGTAAATACTGACTAGAGGCGCCACCAAGCTGAGTGACAGCATCAACGAAACGTTCGTGAAGGTCGGCAGTCCAACGGAGGCGAGGTTTAGGATCGGAGGTCAAAACAAGGCATGGGTCGGGCCTACCAGCAGCACCCTGCAATGGGATGTCTTCCTGAGCAACTATGCCACCTTCGTGGTGGGGCTGAATCATTCTTGGGTACATTTTCTTCTCCCTCTTCTATATCTAAAACCCCCAAATTCCCAGAAAGAAACAAGCAGCAGAAGAAGAGAAGCACATCTCAGCACGGTAAATAAACAGCTAGGGTAAATAAAAATAATAGAGTAAATGAGTAATATCATAAGGACCTGTTTAAGGGTGAAAAGGGCAAAATGGAAATAGAAGTGAAAAAGAATAAGGCCGTACCAGTACTACCACTGGCATCGGCTTTTCGGGATTTTGTCTCTTTTCGCGCTCATCGTCTTCTCACTGAGATTTGTCATTTTGTTGGGGGCAATGGAGCCGCTGTACTCTTCCCAATATTTCTTATTTTCCCTCCATAAAAATTGAGGTAAATGGGGCTAAAAAGATAAATACACCGATGAATTGGAGTCTTCTGAATTCTGATGTTTATTTTAAAATTTAAAGCTACGAAATAAATATACAACTTGTATTAAAAATATACACCTAAACGAAACAGCACTCCCTCTCATTCACTTAAATTATACCAAAACTACCTCCACCAGCGACTTCCCAACTGGTTGTGCTGCCAACAGCGTCATTAGCCATTTCGGCTTCATGCCATCAATGGGCTAACGCTAAGGGTGTCAACTCGGTCTAATTTTTTGGTTTTTGGCTAAAATTGAGACCGGAATCAGGGTACCTTGATTTTTGAATTTGAAAAATCGGAACCAGAAATTGGGTCCCGGTTTTTACCCGGTCCGGTAACCGGTTTTTTTTTTTTTTTTATTTTTTTTTTAAATCTCATGAAAAAAATTGTTTTCTGAAATGAAACCTCATGAAAAAAATTGTTTCATTTCATAAAATGAAAAGAAGAGGGAGAAGAGAAGAAAATGGAAAAAGAAAAAATGAGGAGGGAGAGAAAGCTCTAGGAGGATGAAGAGGAAGAACAAAAAAAAAAAAAAAAGTAAAATATAAATGATGAGAAAACACAAATAATCTTCTTAATTTAATTATGACAAAGAAAGAATAAGTCCTAACCGTAAATCTACACCATCATACAAAAAGTAAGTGAAGTGAAATACCAAAAAACCGGATCAAACTAATTCAAATTCATTATTTCTTTACCTTTGCGTATTAAAAGACAAAATAACCCCAAATCAAATTCATTATTCCCTTACTAATTAAACTGGGTGAGCTTAATACCAAAGGGAAAAATAATAATTTGGCGCCATCAAAGAAAAATCACTGTTATAGAGACATTGGCTCTTTTGTATATTATTATATATAAATGCACCCGGTTTTGGTTTCCCGGTTTTTACTGGGTGCCCAAAACGGGGACCAGAATCGGGGTCCCCGATTTTTTATTTTTTTGCAACCAGAACCGGAACTGGCTCCTGGTTTCCTGGTTTTCCGGTTTCCCATTTCCGGTTTAGGTTCCCCAGTAATTTTTGACACCCCTAACTAACGCAATCCCTATTAAATTAAAGGGTTAAATACTAAATTAGTCCCTAGGGTTTTACAACTTTATTTTTTCCTCCCTGGGTTTTCATTTTTATCACAGGAGGTCCCTGTGGTTTTGATAAGTGACCAAATTAGTCCATCCGTTAGTTGACCGTTAGTTGACCGTTAAACTGGACACGTGGACCAATCAGACGTCGACACGTGGCACATATATTAATTTTTTTTTTAATTTTTTTTTAATTAAAAAAAATGTTTTTTTTTTTAAAAAAAATTAAAAAAAATATATTAAAAAAAAAAAAAAAAAAAAAAAAGAAAAATCGGAAAAAACTGGGGGTGGCCGAGCCACCCCCTTGGCAATTTGGGGGTGGCTCGGCCACCCCCTTTGGCCATGGGGGTGGCCAGGCCACCCCCTTTGGCCATGGGGGTGGCCAGGCCACCCCCATCTGGCCGGATGGGGGTGGCCGAGCCACCCCCTGGGCACCAGGGGGTGGCTCGGCCACCCCCTTGGGGCCCAAGGGGGTGGCTCGGCCACCCCCTTGTGCCCAGGGGGTGGCTCGGCCACCCCCATCCGGCCAGATGGGGGTGGCCTGGCCACCCCCATGGCCAAAGGGGGTGGCCGAGCCACCCCCAAATTGCCAAGGGGGTGGCTCGGCCACCCCCAGTTTTTTACGATTTTTCTTTTTTTTTTTTTTTTTTTTTTAATATATTTTTTTATTTTTTTTTTAAAAAAAAAAACATTTTTTTTAATTAAAAAAAAATTATAAAAAAAATTAATATATGTGCCACGTGTCGACGTCTGATTGGTCCACGTGTCCAGTTTAACGGTCAACTAACGGTCAACTAACGGATGGACTAATTTGGTCACTTATCAAAACCACAGGGACCTCCTGTGATAAAAATGAAAACCCAGGGGGGAAAAAATAAAGTTGTGAAACCCTAGGGACTAATTTAGTATTTAACCCTAAATTAAAATTAAAATGATATGTTTGTGTGTATTTCTATAACAAATTCATTATTTTATGTTTGAATTGTGTTTAAAAAATAAAATTTTAAAGTTAAAAAACAATTTTAACAAAAATTTCATTTTTAAGCTCCTATATTATTCTTGACATAATATCATATAGCGTCACACTTCTATAAAGGGAAAAATATTAAAAAGCCTCACAAACTACCAGCCGTTTTTGATTTAGCCCCATGATGTTCCAAAAGTCATAAAGTTGCCCCCCAGACTACCAAACTTTTGCATTTTGGCCACTCCGTTAGTCAAAACTGTCAGTTTTGACGGAAATTGCAAAACGACGTCGTTTCGTTACGGTAAGTTACTGGAATGCCCTTTTTTAAAAAAAGATCAATTTTAAAAAGGGTTTAGGAAACGATGTCACAGCAGCTTCGTTTCTTCGTTTTCTTCTCCATGCAACCGTACAAATGAAGAAGAGAGCTGCTACGTCTACGACTGGAGAAAAAATGCTACAGGTACTAACATGGGCAGACAAAAACGAAGAAAGCTTGCTTACCCGATGATGCAAAAAAATTTGTGACTCCAGAGAAGATCACCGGGGCTGGCTCACTCGCCGCGACTTCCACGGATCCAACGAAGGCTTCGGTGGTTTTAAGGGCTCCTCTAGCGAAGGTTAGTTCGCTGGAAAATCATTCATCCATACTAGATCGGTTCCCTTTAGAGTTTTATTGAGTGTTGTTGTTGGTATTTCTAGGACAAACAGTGGCTGCCTGAGAGATAGAGAGAGAGGCGTGGGTTGCCGTGACCCATGCGGGTCTGGCTGCCAGACTCAGTCGTGGGTCAACAAACCCACGACGGGTCTCTAGCCAAGACCCGCTTGGGTCACCAGAGACCCACGGCATGGGTCAAATTAGAGGAAATTCTCCAATTTTCTGTTTTGGGTACGTTCTCCTTCTCCCTATTCCTCCTTTGTTTCTTGTGCTCTGTTCTTGGATTTGTGCCTCCTGTTCTGTGTTCCTCCTGTGTTTTTTGATTGGGCTTTACCCTGGGTAGGAAGTACTGGGCGATGTAAGTTTCCTGTGGTTTGTTGTTTTGGCTATTTAGTTTGAGTTCAGATACTTTGAAATCCACATTCAAAAGCAAGGGAAATGGAAGACATTTATAAAGAGTTAGATGAAGTCAAAGCAGAGATGGTAAAACTAAACAGAACTCCCAAGGCAGGAAACAATATCCAGACAACCACACAGTTGCACCAACACTTTTTCCTCCAACAGGAGGGAGAACGACTTCTCAAGAGGGCACGTCTTAACGGCGATTGGTGGAGCTGTGGGATCATCGGGTTCAACCAAGAACACCGTGCCATACGTTCCCTTGCCAAGAACCCGCCACCTTTGCCACATCGCCATGAAATCCGAACAAGCACAAAAACACAGAGAGTGAAAACGAAGCTGCTGTGTGTGTAGGCACTAGAGTGAAAACGACGTCGTCTCCTAAACCCTTTTTAAAATTGATTTTATTTTTTTAAAAGGGCATTTTAGTAACTTACCGTAATGAAGCGACGTCGTTTTGCAATTTCCGTCCAAACTGACGGTTTTGACTAACGGAGTGGCTAAAATGCAAAAGTTTGGTAGTTTGGGGGCTACTTTATGACTTTTAGAACATCAGGGGCTAAATCGAAAACGGCTGGTAGTTTGATGGGTTTTTTTATATTTTTCCCCTTCTATAAAATATCTTATTTCTAAGTAAGTAATCTCTCCATATAGAGTCACATTTTTTTGAGTTACAGAATAAGACTTGTATAGAATACGGAGAGTGTGAAAATGTCGGGTCGTGGCAAGGGGTTGGGCAAAGGAGAAGCGTAGAGGCACAGGAGTAGGACGGACAACATACGAAGCCCACAGGGGAGGACGTTGTATGGCTTCGGTGGCTGAGAAGGTTTTTGGTTAGGTTTTATGAGAGTTGTAAATCGGCTTAATTTTTCCTACTGTAGTGGGTCTTGGGGTATGTTCTAGTATTCTCCGATAGGGATTCGTATTGCATAGTGAAAGCCCTTTACAGATAATATATAGGACATGGAGCAAGATTGTAGTAATTCTAATATTGAAGAAGAGGAAGAAGAAGACGAAGAAGAAGAAGAAGAAGAAGGGAGAAGAGGAATGGAGACGAGAGAGGAGCGGGGGCCCAGCTCAGGAGGAGAAGCAGAGGAGGAAGATGTTGGAAACCTCTCAATCCCAAGGGGTGGACCCATTTACGTTCCCAATCTGGTGGGTCCCCTCTCGTCGGTTCCCAAGTTTGAGGCTTCTCTTCTCCATCAACTTCAGGTAGCTATTTTTGGAATTGTTTTGTTTGTCTTTCCAATCACTTCATAAATTTAGTTTCTTGATTCTCCTAAAAGAATAAAAATTGTTGGGACGTTGTGCAGAATCTAGAAGCGGAAATACGTAGTTCTGATCCGTCTCAACAATGTGATGAAGATATTTCGTACGTACACAGCATCCTTGTGTTTCATATGCACTTAATCCCTTTTCTGCTACTACTCTAACTAAATTATTTAGTTGATAAATGCAGGGTCGATGAGCTTAAAATTTTGAGTGAAGAAGAATTAGTGGATATGGCTATGAAGGAAGCGTTTCAGGTGCCTTGCTGTTTTTATTTGTTTATTTGCACCAAACTCAAAAAGTTATTTTTCTAATTATTAATGTTGCAGCAGGACAAAGAGGACTATGAAAGTCCTCTGCAACCTCCAGAAGAGCCCTCTTCCGCTGCAGAGTGAGTCATATATGTTATATGCATTTCTTCTTCTTCCTCTATGGTTGTTTTGACAATATCAAAATATGATCAGATAGCTTTTTATTCTCATCTATATGCATCTATTCGTTCCCTTTATCTTACTTTCTTGACGCACTGCTTAACAACCTTTCTATTACAACACCTTTCAGCCAAGTATTTGGGAAAGTTCCAGCCTTTGGAGTGTACCTATCATAAAAAATGCTTTTAGTGTCAACCATCTGAAGGGAATAGATAAATAAATAAAAAAGAGGAAATTTTTCTGCATGTTTTATCTTAAAACTCGGTATTGTTAGTAAAATCAGAAAAGTCGGGTGAAATCTCATACCCAATGTCTAGCAAAGTCCTAGTGTCTACGCTCCCTATGGCCAAGTTCTGCTCAAATTTTCCTCATCGACTTGCAAATTTTCTGCTTCAACACTCCCTATGGTTAAGTTCTGCTTTTTAATGATTTCATCTCTGCCGAATGTTTCATTGCTAGGCTTCTGATGAATAAGTGAAACTACTTATAGAAACATTAGGGTCTCGTTTGCTAAACGCAAAACATAAAATACTCAAAACTACTTTCACATTTATGTCACATCACAACCAAAAAGCAAAAAGCACCATCTACCCTAGATATTTTCCGTTTGCAAAAGCTGTTAGGTGGTCATCATCTGTGTTTGTGTTGATTGACATTATAGTTAGCAGTAGAATCCCTGAGCCATGATTTCAAACGTGATTCAGATTGACTCCCTTCAAATTTTCATACAATTTGCATATTATTGAGTCTAGGTGATTTGTGAGGGCTTCCTCTTTATATTTTGGATGAACTTATATTTTCCAGATATAGATCCTTTTAGAGAATAGTATACACTGTATCAATAAATGGTCCATGAAATTCATGGAAATATAAGAGTTATCCATCAAGGAAATATAATTGATAGATATCAATAATGGTCCTTTTAGACAGTAATTGATGGACAACTCTTCTGCAAGAGAAAAAAGAGAGGTGGGGGGAGGGGAGGGGTGGGTGGGTGGTGTGAGCCTTATTTTTTTTAAAAAAAGTTAACATTTTTGGAATGTAATTCATTTGAATGTAATATCCAGGAAAAAAGATGATTGCAGGAGATCAAGCAATCCTTCAGTAACCGAATGCGCTCAAGGTAACAACTCAACGAAGAGAAAGAAAGACAACAACTCAAGAAAGGGAAAGAAAACAAAGGCAAACAATCATGCCGTTGAGGTATGCTACCCATGCAATTATATTCATTTTGCGATGTTGTCTGTATGTGCTATATGATACTATTTACTTTTCACTTTTTTGGGTTTGTCTGTTTTGTTTTCAAATGTTACCTAAGTATTGGAAGTGCGGTTCAGTTATATTAATCTCTCTTATCTATAGAGTCTGAATTTGAAAGCTTTTGGTGTACGTTGGTTACTAGGTGAGTTCCATTTAGCATATCATTTCATTTTTTTGGTATAAACCCAAACTAAGAAAAAGGAAAAATGGTTTAAGGGTTCATATTTAGGACTTAGTGTATGCTTGTTGACAATGTATGTTTTAGTCTATACATTTATTATTGTTTGGAATAAACTTGAGTGGTGTTATGTACAGGCTATCAGTATATTGTTTAGTGGTGTTACAATTCAAAATGCTTGTCTGCTTGTCAGTGCTCTTTTTTTTTTTTAATCATTTTCCTTGCTACATTAAGTTTCATCTGTTCTTGATGAAATCTGATAATTTATAGCTGGTATCTGTCCAGAGTAGTTATACTGCAAAGGTGGAGCAATTTGTGAAAGTCAAACAAAAGCAGGATGAAGACAAAGCAGCAGCAAGACTGCATTCATTCAAGTTTGTATATTGACATTTCTATGAAGCTCTTTAATTATTCATATTTTTTATTATATTTCTCTTGTTTTGGTCCACTGCTAGTTGCAAGATCAATGAATGTTCCATTACATTATCAGAAAGAACAGAAAGGATGAAATCTCTCCGGTTTACAAATTCTGCAACGAAGGTATGCTTGAAAAATGCCTATTGCACAACGCACATGCTGGTCTTGATTTATCTTGAAGAATGTATATGGAAATCCACCTTGTAGATGCTTTAAGACTCAGTTTGTATTCCAGCTGCCTTCTTCTTAATATGCTATTTTTGCCTTGAATTTTATCTATATTAATACTATAATTAATCTCCCCATAGCTTGTCCCACTTGCTCCCTCCTCTCTCTCTTAGTTAGATATAGTATCTATATTTTTTTTATTTCTTTGAGAGAAAAAGCTAAAAAAGAAAAAAAAAAAAAAACCAACTGAAATGATTGAAATTTTGAGGATTGAGCAGTCAGTGATGGAATTAAAGGCTTTCTTCTTTAAGAAACTTTATCATTAAGCTGCTCTGTTGGATTTTAATATTTCTAACTTTTAAGCTTGTTTAGATCTCTTCTCTTCTTTTAATCATGTGTTTCTCTTGTATACATATTGTGTACTTGGGTTGCACCTTTGCGTTTTTTACTTGTGATTACTTATCAAAAAAAAAAAAACAACTGAAACAAAGCCTGATTCTAAGTTGAGTTTTTTTTTTGGTTTAGGCAAGATGCATAGTTGTATGAAATTGTTGTGGGCTGCGGTGAAGCTTTTATTTAACTGTTCATGGACATGTGGGCATAATGTCAGATTGTGACAAATGATTTCCACAGCTGATTATTGACAATATAGACCTTCTAATTGATCTTTCAATACCTAATAAGAATCATGGATGGTCATACTAAAGTAACGAAGGAATTTCCAAGATTGTTTATTCTGATATATTACGTTTCTTTTACTAGAGGTTTGAACTACATTTTTTTTTGGGTTGTGAACGAGGTTTGAATTAAGAATAAATCCTCCTTGGCATTATTTTTATGTCTGTATCTCCATATAGCTTGGATAATGTTTCATAATTATCACGACACTCAAAAGCTTTACATTGAGAACTGATGCTGCGTTCTAGGTTTTTATATGAATAACAAATAAATCATACTTGAGGGTTATTGACTTTGACCATAAGGATACCCATATTTTTTGATAACGGAACTCTTTTTTTATTTTTTATTTTTTTAATATTAGTTATTCATATTCACACCTATAATATCAAATTGCTGAATCTGACTATTCAAAATGGTTGAGATTTTGTATTTACCCTCAATGCTTTTATACAAATGCACTTATCAAAAAAATGCTTTTATACAAATGCACTGCAGGTGAAATCAGCAAGCATTGGGGAACACATTGCTGTGCGGTATCCAGATGTTGTTCTTTCTGTCGAGGTTTACCATAACTCACGGAAATGGGTAAAGGTATATCACTTTGAAAACAGTCTGGTTGGACTTTGTGGTATTTGGTTCAACAAGTTAAGATCATTTATAGGAAGAAAAATCGTGTATAGACCTAAAACCTATCTGCTATTGACATTTATGTGAAATTTTTTTGTAGACTCAAGAATTTTTGGTCCTAGGACGACAAAACTTGACTGAACTGAGGGATAAGATCTATTGTTTAACCGACCAGGTGATGCAAAAGGCTGGGCAGCATGATCCTTCTGGATATTTTCTTATAGAAGTAAGAAGCACTATTTGTTCACTGTTTGTTTTCATGAGGAACATAGTTCATTACCAAATCTAATAGAATGCTAATCTTTTGTAGGATGTATTCTGTAATGATTTGAGGGATCCCTCTGCTATAGATTATAGTGAACCTATATTTGATTGGCTCAGAAACTCCAGGAATGACGCTCTTAAAAAATGGGAATGCATCGTAACAGGGGAATTACCACAGAAGCAGAAAGCAATTATAGGTGATGATGTTACCGGCTTACAATTGCCTCAGTTCAAAGCTGCTGACATGCACAGGATACGGTTTTGTGACTTGGGATTTCGACTTGGTGCTGGATATCTCTACTGTCACCAGGTAAGATTTCGATTGCAATGTATTCATTTTTTGATGGTATAAACATCTTTGTTCTTCAATGTATTCATCTTTTGATGGTATAAACATCTTTGTTCTTTCTTATTCTTTTTTTTCCCGCCATATCTTGCACATGGTGAAAGAAATGGCTTCATGTAATTTGTATGGCGCGACTTATCTTTCATGACATGAACTTTGTTGTTGGAAAAGTTATATTATAGCATGCCCATATAATTCTGTTGTTTGGGAATTGGTTGTCACAGGGAGACTGCAAGCATACAATCGTTATAAGAGACATGAGGTTAGTTCATCCAGAGGACGTGCACAACCGAGCTGGTTATCCAATAGTTGTGTTTCAATTAAAATTTCGTGTGCAGAAATGCGATGTCTGTAATATATATAGAGCTGCAAAGGTGACGGTGGATGACAAGTTAGCCCCGGAGAACCCGTGCTATTTTTGTAGAGACTGTTATTTTCTTCTGCACTATGGTAAGGACGAGTCTCTGCTGTATAGTGACTTCTCAGTATACGATTATCAACATGATTGATGCTGATGTCTATGTTATACAACATAATTCTTGTATTATAAATTGTAATTATGATACATGTGAAGTGGACCTTATTTGTTGGAATGGAGTTGGTAAAGCCCAAGTACTCGAGACACGCATCATCAATCTCAAGAGTGACCGAAGTATATATCTCCTAAACAACTGGATGACAATAATAAGAAAAGAGAGAGAGAATTGGCAATTCAAACTCGTCATTGTAATGGTAAGGGTATATATATATATATATATTGCACATCCCAGTGGTGTTTAAGCTTAGCAGCTCAATCAAGTAACCAGACTTAACATCGACTCTGGATGACTAAAATCATCTTCTAAATGGTTACTGATTCGTATAGACATTAATTGTTGGGCAAGTTGGATGAGCTCAAAGCCCGTAGCCATGTAAATGCCTAGCCCATCTTCTAGCCATGTAAGGATCGTGGTAATCCCAACTTTCAACACGTACGGCTAGTACCACCAATATTCACATCTCTACCGGCACTTCCTGTTGCATTAAATTTATCCCCTAAGCTCACTACAGTTTCCCTTGTTCTAATGCATTCATCAACGTAGCATATCCCACATGAACACCATGTCCATACTCTCCCAAGTCTAATGAGATCCTCCTTTCTTCACCACCTTTTAGTTCTCCAATCCTTATGATTCTGCAATTGACTTCCTCCCCAATTCTCAATTAGATATCTCTAATGATGCCTCCCAGCATTCTTAATAGGAACTGTTAAAATTCTTGCATGACGAACCCGTTTGAAGTGCCGAATTTGGACCCTACATGAAACCTATGGATTGGAATGTGCACTTTCATATCGACAGCGTGGTAAGATCGTGTTGGACTATCAAGCAGATTGTGGATTTTTGTCAATGGATTTGCTTGCTCCATATAGAATAGACGATTAATGACTAGCAGTACAATCCACTTTCCATAGGATGTCATGTGCCAATAGGAAAAGCTACCTGTTGTAGCTAATGAGTAGGTAACAATGGCCAAATGATCAATGGGTCTAAGGGAGAAAATCACTAATGTCATCAACTGATTGAGCAGTCTCAGGTGTGGCCCATTGGGGCTTGCATCAAAGACCAAGTTAGGGTGTGTTTGGCAATCCATTTTTTCTTTGCAGTTAAAAATGATTGATTTAGTATAAAATTTTGAATTTTTTTGTATTAAAAAGTGGAAAAAAAAAGTTCATGTTTTTGTAGTAATTTTTTTTTAAAAAAATTTAAATAGTCATAAAAAGTAAAAATATTTTGATGCTCAATTTTTTTTTTTTTTTTTTTTGAAAAATAGTGTGTGAACAATAACAAATGGATGAAAGGGGTTTGCCAAACACTCCCTTAAGTCGGTTGCTTGTTGATGTCGAGATGGTTTTTTTTTTTGGCACAAAAAAAAAATAACATAACAAGCATTCCCAATCATTTGTTGACCTTGATTTTTGCAAAATCTAATAATTAGCTTTCCTAGGTTTCCGAAAAAACTACCAAAATACAACTATCACCCAAACATCAATTGTTAATTTTATTCAATTTAATTTCTAGTTTTGTTTTCTATTTTTAAACCATCCAATCATAATTTAAAAATTTTCTTTTCTTTTGGATATATATACGAATACGATTATCTTCACTCCTTGAGCTTCGGATTATCCTCACTAACCCAAACAAGACTGACTGCAAGTCTGCAATAGCCAATAGTGATGAGTAGCAAATAGCAATGGAGTCATCAATTTTTTTTTTTTTTTTTTTTTTTTTTTGAGGAAGAGTCATCAATTAATTACTCTCAATTGTGTGTTCGTGGCAAATCTTGTGCAATAATCTCTAGACTGACACGTGTAATCAAATAGGACGAGTCCCCATCGACTCCTTGGCAGGTCGCATCCGTTGCTTTGATCTTCTCCCTGACAACGTTCCAGCCTTTCCCTCATCCCTGTTCACTCTCCTATGTAGTACATACCTCTTTTACTCCCTCTATTGGACAGCCACGTGTGAAAATAGACAGATGGCTTTCCTCTGTAGCGCGTCAACTCCTGGGCAAGAAAGGAAAGGAGAGGTCAGGATGAGGAGGCGAACGGCCGAGAAATGGCTATTGATACGGCGCTCGAGCAGAAATGGCGTGTGCCGAGTGGTCACGTGACATGCGTACGGCTGTCCCACCCTAAAGCAACCCTAGGCCATGTTTGGTTAACCATGAAAAACCTGCTTTTATACACATCCTTTAACAGCACAAACCAAACGTTCCCTTATTACCATTTTCTGTTTTCTCATTGTATTCCTTCCTTTTATAGATAAAAGAGAGCTTCTTGTAACGTCATTTTGAAAGCAGCGCCTCTCTCTCTCTAGTCTCTAGTCGCTACTCTCTCCTTGAAGAAAACCCCAGGCTGCCTCAGACCCTTGGAAGTTCCCCTCTCTCTTTCTGGTTCTCGTTCGCAAAGGAGGTTTGAACCCAGAAACCTTCCCTTTTTGTTTTCGTTTTATTTTGTTTGGGTGTATTTTGAGGCCCCCAAAAGCTTGTATGGCGGAGTTTCCTCCTAACTTGGACGACGGAGAAGTATGGCTTCCCTCTGATATTTTCCTCAGCCAAGTGCCCTCCAGGCTAACACCCCACCACCGTTCTTGCATGGACGACTTGACGGAACGTTTCGCTGCTTTCACGTTGCTCCAACCTCTCCGAAACGTTTCCAAGCCTTCCCCAAACTTGGAGGTACCTGCTCTCTTTCTCTCTGACGCTTTTAACCATACCCGCCTTACATTTGCATGGCCATCTTACAGTTTTTTTGGTGTTTTGCATTTTGCAGCGGTTCAGACCGGTGGTTCGTTGCGGTCCAGTTTGTCGTTTGCCACAGGAATATATGGGCGTCAACGGCGGTCTTGATGTTGAAGAGATTGGTCACGGGCTATACGGGCCCTACTTTCCTGGACACACACTGTCATACGAGTACCAGCTCCTTGAACCGGCTCAACCTCAGGTGACGAGGAAAAAACCGGAAACCTGAACCGTTTGCTTTGCTTGCCTTTTCAGAGAGCTCTCTGCTTTTTTCAGCTTTAATAAATGGGGTTTTTAGAGGTTTTTTTGTCATTTGCAGGAAGTTGTTGATAGCTTTCGGGCTAGGGTTCTGAGGGCTAAGCAAAACAGCCTCCAAAACCGGCTTTTGCCATTTCAGGGAAGTGGTAGGTTTGGAGTTGGCGGTGGTTTTGCGAAAGAGTCAGGCGGTACGGGTGTCTTTATTCCCCGTACTTTGAATACCGCCACCACCGTAAGTGCCGCCACCGCTGATACAAGAAAGAAACGGGGTGAGTTATCAGCTATGCTTTTTTTTTTCTTAACTATTTTTTTAACATGTTAACATGGGGTTGTGTGTTTTTAGCCTTTTAGGCACTCGCATAAGTCATAATGCATTTGTTTCTTTTTGCTTCAAGTGATTTAGGGTTTCTTTTTTTAAAATGGTATTGCTTTAAAATAGTCGAGATAAAGTTAATATCTGATGTATTAGTATTAAAGCGGGTTTCGGTTTTGTTTGGTTCACTGTTTTAGAATCTTTTGCTAATTTGAACTTTGAAAGGATAAGAAGCAGAAAGAGCAACTTTAGAAAACACTTCTCTATAATGTGAAATAAGTGAATTGAAAGAACTCAAACCTTTTTAATGAATTTGTTTCATATTTTTTACTCGTTTAAATGGGTCTCCCTTTTAAAATCCTTGTTGTGTCAAAAGTGACTGCTTCCTCTCTGTAATTTATTTTCACCTAGAGGACTACAATAAAGCATTTGCATGTTTGGATATTGATATTGTTAAGTAATTTCATTTGAGGGAGGAATAAAAGCAAGAATCTATGTTTATTCAGCTATGGCAGTTTTGAGAAACGGACAGGAGATCCAAGTGACTCAACAGGGGAGCTACCTGAATGGGATTGGTATGGGCAAGCAAAGGGAAAGCCATCACTATCTTCCTCCTCCTGAGACGGGCTTGCCTCAGGACTGGACTTACTGAGCTTTTATTTACAAGTCTCCTACACTCTTTTCTGCTGTAAAGTGGTCTTTTTGTCTTGAGAACTCAAGGAGAAGAGGAATAGAAGGTCAAAAAATCTTTTGGGTATTGTGTAGTATAACTAAGGAAATGGAAGATCAGATAACTTTTATTAGGCTTGTTTTTGTGTTTCTATGTGCTTTTAATTAGCTGCTTTGTAGAAATAAAATATATACAAGTGTATGGAAAGGTCTTCAATGGGAAACTGAGCTGTTTCTACGGCCTATATTATATCTTATTTATTACATTAAATGGTGGTATATTAGTATGTTGTCGTTAGTATTATATAATTTGATGTTTTGGAAGACTCTTGTTCTGTTTGTTTGTGGCATTTAAATTAAATTAATACTTACGATCGGATGTGCCAGAGAGTACCCACAGGCACTTTTGCCCTTTCCGTGGGTTTTTGGGGTTGGATCAAGGACAAAAGAGGAAACATTTATGGGATTGTGATATGACCCCTTCTGCCCCTGCGTGGGAATAGGACCTGAAAGTTGGATTTGTTTGAATGTGCAGTTTTCTATATTATATATATTATAAAGGTGCGCCTCACTCTGACCGAGGAATTATGTTGTGGGAGTTTAGCATGTGAATTTCAACTTGTCCCCTTCTTCCCCTGGGCTTTTGCTACTCTTTACCATTCTTCATCTTCTTAATATAAATTATCCGCCAAATTGCTAGTGTGAGATTTTATACGAAATTTATGTCTTAATGAATTTTGGACCTTATCCATGCATCTGTGACATCTCTTACATTATTTATTCAAATTGCTAATTATTATGTCAGGTAATTGATGTAAATCGCAATTTTGAAACGAAACCCTTTTGCTATTAGATTTTGATTTACCGCCATTAGTTATTTGGACAAATAATCTTTAGAGAATTTATATGAAATTTACTTGTTCAAATAAATTTTGAATTATTCTTCGATCATCTATAGGGCATGTGGATTTCATATTAGCTATTTCAAATTATCAATTCACTCAAATTGTTTTTGAAAATATTCTTTCTAGGATATTCATATTTATTGCCGGCTAGTTAATTGTTTGGATACTGAGTATGGCATGATTTGTCTTTCATGAGATAAATTCACACAATAAGAAATTCAAACGTGCTATGCAATAAGAGTTTTTTTTTTTTTTTTTTTTTTTTTTAAGCCTAGCATTTCTCTAATTCTTATGTTTTATGAATTGTTGTTGCTTTTGCAATTACCTTCATAAACTTCAAAAACCTATTACACTTAAAACATACCTTATCAACTTTTACTTCATATAGTTCACAGCCAAAACTTTGGTAGAACAAGGTAGAAAGTATTTTATTTTATTTTATTTTTAATGGAATTTCAAAATTTCAATATATAACTCTAAATAAATGTCATCATCAATTGGTCGACAATTGTAACATGATCCCATACTGTAGGCCTGGAATAGTGTTTAGGTAAACCCAATGTGTTGGCCCATTTGGCTGGGCCTATGCTGAAATACAAGATAAGTAGAAAGATGGGCCTTGACAGAAGGTAGAGTTTCCCGCTAATATTGCGATCTATCAGCAATTTATTTGGTAAATGAGCTGCCAGTCATATATATTTTCCAAGATCATGGTGTGGTGTAATTCTTCCGTACTCCTAAAATATATGATGTATGTATTACTTATAACTTATTGTAACCACTAACCGGGTCAATAGTCAATAGCTAATACTTACAGGATGTTGAAGAAAAGAAAATTAGTATTGTCAGGTGACAATGTAATTGTGCTGCCACGTGTGTTGGCTGAATTAAATGTTACAATTTGAATTTATGGCTGGGATGAAACCATTCAGATCAGACGATAGAATTTGAATTTTTGTTTGCCTCACTGAAACGACACAGTTTTTTACAGCTGATGTGCCACTGAAACCAGACATGCATCATCAATCAATCCCAACAGTAACTAAAGTATATATCGTCTCTTAACAAATCTGGATGACAATAAGAAGAAAAGAGAAAAAAAAAAATAATAATAAATTGGCAATTCAAATCCTTCATTGTAATGGTAAGGGTATATATTGCACATCCCAGTGGTGTTTAAGCTTAGCAGCTCAATCAAGTAACCAGACTTTAACATTGACCCTGGTCCCTGGATGACTAAAATCATCTTCTAAATGGTTACTGATTCGTATAGACATTAATTGTTGGGCAAGTTGGATGAGCTCAAAGCCTGTAGCCATGTAAATGCTTAGCCCATCTTCTAGCCATGTAAGGATCGTGAAAATCCCAACTTTCAACACTGCTAGTCCTCCCACCAATGCTCACATCTCTCCCTGCATTTCCTGTTGCATTACATTTATCCCCTACACTCACTACAGTTTCCCCTGTTCTAATGCATTCATCAACTTCACCCTCCACGTAGCTATATCCCACATGAACATCATGTCCATACCCCAAGTCTAATGAGATCCTCCTTTCTTCACCACCTTTTAGTTCTCCAATCCTTATGATTCTGCAATTAACTTCCTCCCCAATTTTCAGCTGGATATCTCTAATGACGCCTCCTAGCATTCTTAATAGGAACTGTTCAAATTCATTCATGACGAACCCGTTTGAAGTGCCGAATCCGAATCCCACATGAAACCTATGGATTGGAATGGGCACTTCCATATTGACGGCATGGTAAGATCGTGTTGGACTATCAGACAGATGCAAGATACAGGACTGTGGATTTTTGTGAACACGATCTTCAAGTATCTTAATCCCTTTTTTAAGCCCTTCAAATGGATCTGCTTGCCCCATATAGAATAGACGATCAATGACTTGTAGTGCAGTTCGCTTTCCATAGGATGTCATGCGCCTAAGGGGAAAGGCACGTGCTGCAGCTGATGAGTAGGTAACAATGGCTAAACGATCAATGGGTCTAAGGGAGAAAACCACCAATGCCATCGACTGCTTGAGCAGCCTCAAGTGTGGCCCATTGGGGCTCGCAACCAAGACCAGGTCAGTTGCTTGTTGATGTGCTAACTTCACTGAGAGAAAAGCTCTATTTGAGGAGGTGCACATAATATAAGGCATTTCCCTGTTTGGTGACTGCAATAGTGATGAGGAACCGCAGGTCAATCGATGTAGGGGTGGATGGTATGGGAATGAGGTGCGACTACTAGTCATTTGTACAGATGAATGAAAGTTGGGAGGCGCACTGGGTGGAATGGGCACTAAAGAGAGATAAAGGCGGGGACGATTAGGCAAGTGATCGGGCTCAATAGGGTCATCGTCATCATAGCGGGCAGAGCGCAAGAAGGATCGCCTGTGAACACGGAAAGTAGCAATGGAGTCATCAAGGAGTCGGAGTATGGGATCATTTTGGTTGCAAGAAGAGAGTGAAGCATAAGAAGGGTTCAGGCTGCGGGGCAGTTGGGTCCAATGGGCACGGCAAATGGGGCAGGTGACACTACCATGGCGAACATTGGAGGAGATGCAAGCAAAGTGGAAAGCATGAGAGCATTGGGCTGTGAATATTGCCTGCCCGGGGCTGCTTCCGCTGCTGTTGTAACTCAAAGGGTCTAGACATATTGCGCACAAGTTCTGCCACATGAATCAACAAAGTTGAAGGTTAATATTAAATCAAGGGAGACAGATTTGAAAGTAATTAAACAGGTAAATATGACAAAAACTCAAAATGAAAACAATTGCACTTTTAAATATAGGATTCTTTTTAGAATTGATAAATGGTTTTCTGGATATCTGCCTTATAATCTAGTCTATGTTTATTATAACAAATTCCGTAATTTCATGGCAACTTTCTAAAAGTAACCCAGCAAAGAATCCTATTCTAAATGCTAATGGCCAGAGTTTTTATATATAACGAGTTCACTGTATTAAGTTATAGCGCAAGTGATCTAGGATGTTCTAGTGAAGTAATACATAAATTGTTAATATATAATTGGGAATATATATATAATGATGGTTCATTTACAAAACCCTCCACCCCGGCCCTCCTATTACATAAAAACAAAAAAGAAGTAATGAGAAAAGCTTGACAATATAATTAGCTTCTCAGCAAAAACGAGCCAGAGATGTGATTACAAATTTTTCTGAGATAGGTACAATTTCTTTCAAGTTGGGGGCTATGTTTTGTTGGGTACTGATCCACTGCAATTGTCCCATTTGGTTGAAGATTCATGTATCAAGGTTTTGCCAGAAGACTAGTGCATACTTAATATGATGGACAAGAAATAGAACTTTAGGTTTGGGCACTCAAGTGAGTTTGTGGTTGGTGGATTCAAAATTCAAGATAATCATATTGAAAGAGGTAAATGTAAAATGGTACAAGGATGGGTAGGAATTTCAGGCTTAAATAGAATAGTGGTTGAGGAAAACGTCATAATGAATGAGTGCTTTGGGCAGGTGGGACTTCCAAAGTAGGTTCTGCCGTCCACATAATAGTGGATTCTTCAACCGCTCCCTCTCTCTGGGCCTGGGGCATCATCAACAATCAACACGCTACACTCTTCACTCATTAAATACATCCACCAGTAATTTAGAGTAAACAATACAAATCCAAATCAAAGATTGGCTGCCGTGTTGGTGCTTTTACACGGTAAGCTTGAGTTAAAGTAACTAAATATACACACAGTTGTCCTCGCGTGGCGTGTGGTCTGAATTCTGATTGGGGAAAAGTGAAAGTAAAAAAAAAAAACTAAAACATGAACAGTAGTGGCCCTTCTGGGGAGTGGTCAAACTTTGAGAGGCATTGGATTCCGAAAAGAAAATTTATTTCAAGCAAAATGTAGGGGAAATGAGTTAAGAAGAAAAGGAGATTGTGGGATCACTGGGATGGGGAATGGATACCTTAGAAGTAGGGACGTTGTTGGTGGATGTGGATGATTCTGATTCCTCTGCAACAGCTTCTCCTGTGCTCTTCTTTGCCTTTGTTGGAGTTACAGCTGAAGAATCCGAGATCTGTCCAAAACATTGAAAAATAACAACAAAGAAACCAGACCCAGTTGTCATGATTCTTTCTTAAGACTGACGAAGTAAAACAAGCTCTGAGAGAAATTTGCAAAGAATAAAAACAGAAAAAAGGGACTACTTTGGGGCTTAAATGTTTTGACAGAAAGTGAGAAATGGGAGCAATGGAGAGGCTTTGCTTACAGTTTGAGTAGTGCTAGTGGTATAGAGGCCTCCTAGAGCTTTACTCCTGGAGAAGGAGCCGCACGCATATGCTGCTGCAACCACCACCTTCCGAGCCGCTTTTCTCAGTTTTGATGTTGCTCCTCCTCCTTCTCCTCCCATCCCTTTTATTATATCTTCTTCTTCTTCTTCAGATGCTTTTAAAGTCTCTACGACTTGAGAATTGCAAGAAAATAAAAGAGCCAGAGTGGGGCGGGTAGACAAGGCTCTGTGCCAAGTCTGCAATTTGTCACAGGATCCCAGCTCTTGCTGCTGTGGCTGCCGTTCCTTTAATCTTTATTATTCTTTTTAACACACGATGTTCCCCACGCACATATATATACATATATATATATATATATACACACACACACTCAACCTCTAGTACCTGGAACCCTGTACACTTGTATACTTTTTCACCAATAAATATTCGAAAAAACTTCTTCTCTGCTTTTTACTACTTACTTCTCTTTTGTTTTCTACCATTTATTTCTCTCTTTAAAAGCTTATCTTTTTCTTTTTCTCGTTCTCTCTCAGACTCTCTCTCTCTCTCTCCTTTTCTTTTAGTAAAATAGTTCTATGGACCGACTCTAGTTTTCTAACCGATCTCTCGCTTTCGTTTGCTTTCAACTCTTTGCTTGTTGATTGCTGTCACCTTCTGGGCCACGTATATATAATCTCATGCATTTTTATGAAATTGAACCTCGTACACTATTTTGTACGCTATTATTATTTTTAAACTCTTTTAAGTATACTTTTTAAAACTAGAATTATGTAGGATCAAGAAGTGACGAACTCGACAGTAAAATAAAATTCCAGCTAACATGTAGATGCACTGTTGGGCCTATATATACTAATTGACTACTGCGGAAACATCCCCCTGATCATTCCGATTCCGATAGCCTCAAATATTTGATCAGTGAAAAAGCAAACATTTATTAGATGTAATAAAATAAACTTTTGAAGTGAGGCAACAGCAGGAAGGAAGTAGGCAGAAAAAACAGATGGTTCTTTCAAATACTTTAATTGTGGGGACCACCAACATTGAACTATTAACTATATATGCGCGTATGACGCTGCTATTGATGTTTTTATTTGTTTCTTTTTCTTATTATTATTAATTTTATTTTTGTCAAAACAAAACAATTTAAAATAGAATATATATATATATATATATATATATAAGAACCTCTTCTCTTGCAGTCTTGAAACATTATATAATCATACAAACCAATAAGAAAACCCAGCAGTTTACACAATTTTTTTGGGGTATTTCTAAGTGCGCCTCTTCTCTGCAGTCCGCCTGGGAGTTTAAATGGCTCGTACCGTGACTGTAATTTCAAATTAATGCAGTAAGCCCAAAAAAAACAAACAAAAAAAGGTGAAAGAGCGAGAAAATATATTTTAAATAAAAAAAGTAGTACAAAGTAAGAGGTGGGGAAAAGGACCGTTAGATTTGAATTTCAAAGTTTTCAACAAAATCACAAATCAATAATGGCATCTGGTCTGTGGGCTCTTTTAAGCTTGGTCCTATATCATACAAGGCAGATAAAGCAAAGTGGTGACCAGTTGCCTGTTGGGTTGGCGCCAAAAATACTTTTCTTCCACCCGTTGCATTCCATTCCATTTGCCACTTGGGGCATACAAGGCATAGGGGGCACCTAGCCTACCTGAATGATTTAATATAAACAACTCATGATCTGGTGCATTGAGTTGCCCCTATTGCACATAATATTGACGGATTATTCGATCGAGAGAGAGAGAGAGAGAGACTTATATTTTATTTGGTCGGATAAGTGTTTAGACAATTAAACAAGAGTATGAGTTTTTTGCCCAATCAGGTAGGTAGAGCCCTATACCCTCTCACATGAGTTGCCCGTATTGCAAATTAATTTATGGACCTAGATCAAGTGCATTGAGTTGTCCTTATTGCATACAATACTGACAATTCATTTGTGAGAGGAACTCATTTTATTTGGTTGGATAAGTGTTCAGTCAGCCTGAACAAGAGTTTGAGCTTTTTGCCCAATTAGGTGAGGCCTTATACCCTCTCACATGAGTTGCCCGTATTGCAATTTACACCATTATCCTTTGACTCAACTCTTTAAAAAAGATTATACAATTACAAAATGCTGAATTGTACAAATAAATTAGATGTGAATACTTGTTGAAAGATACATGAATGGGATTATCTGGCAGTACGACGTCCAGCGGCTGGATTGATACTTTTGTAGGCTACTAGTTTGGCCCTTTCGCTTTATATGGAAAAGAAGAGTTTGTCTTTTTGAACTGCAATGGCCGCTCTATGAGGGAGGGTGTGGTGAGAAGCGTGAACTGTTGAGTGTCATGGACTCATGGGATGGGACCCCAACTAAGTAAGTGGCTGATAGCTACCTCACGTGATAAGATTTGTTAAGCAATTTGCAAAGGTAACACAATATAAGCATCCTTCAAGATCCTTGCAAAAGACTCGTAATTATTGGCAATTGATTAAATGAATGCAGCTATGTTTTTATGGATTAAGAAACTAGACATGTAATGGATATTCCCAGCATATAAAATGTGTTTAGCTCGAGACAAATTAGTATGATGCAATTATCACTACCTACTACACTACTCCACAAATTCAGCTCCCTTTCCCAATATCTTGTATTTATCAACTCTTTTCTAATGCTCATTTTCTGCAGATGGGTTATTTGAGAATAATGTCCCACCAGCCGAATCAGGACAAGCATTAGGATCGACTCATATCTGCCAAATCAGTTTCCGGGGAACATTTTTTGTTTTCCTTAAATCATTTTGTAGCAATAATATAATCTGTTTAAGGAGTAATTATGTTCCCTCTATTGTGATGTATCAAGGATGAGCAAAGCTCAAAGAGCTTTCAAAACAAAAGTCCTAGAAACTCGAAAATGCCGAATGCATTCATTAAAGGATACTATTGACAGCATTGAGACCTTAGGGAATCTCTCTTTTGCGACTGACATATGGGAAAGCTTTCAACGACCCTCTTCTTCACATCAAAAGAATGAAAAGAGTAAAGGTCCCCAACATCGAGCTAGCCTACTACAAAGCAGAAATATGTTTGATTGTTATTATTATTATTTTTTTCATCTAAATGTTTGACTGAATATGCAACTATTGTGCATCTTTGACCCTGTCAAATCCGTTCAAACGATGAGTTTATTAAAGACGGGTTATACGTCTAATTTTCCTTTTCTTTTTTTTTTCTTCTTTTTCTTTAGTTACATCATTTTCTTCCTAATCCATCATCTCCTTTTGTTTTCCTAAAGCGTTCTTCAAACCTGAGAGTTCTTGGTTTGGAATGTCTAAAAAGAGCTTATGTTTGCAGCCCTTGGTAACTGATGGCATGATCTAAATACTTTTTGGGGCATGTAGCATTTGAATGGGTGTCAACATGTTACTTTACTCTTTCATTCTATTCTGCTCAATAACCAAAGGGATACCTAGCCCTCCCAAAACTGAAAAACTCAAAATGTTACTACCTTAACTCTATTTTGTTCATAGCAAGTGCGAATTAGTATTAAAAACATAACTCCATTGTTGTTGTGAAATGACATGTCTAGCGATCTTTCTTGCTTCAATCATCTATCTTTGTGTTGATAGCTATAAAACAACAACTTATTTTGTGTGTGTGGAGTAGTATGGTACTCTCTACTTTAAGTGGTTAAATGTATGGTGATGGACTAATTCTATTTATACATAGAGCGAGAAATAGACTTCCTTACTTGTCCAAAAATTTGCCTACCCATCTTGAGACCAGAACAAAAAATGACTATGCTATTCCATTCAGAAAGGAAAATATACACAACATCGGACCAAATGCCTTGGTGACTAGAATAGAAATCTCAAATTGTATATAAGAACCTCTTTCATTAAATTTTTTCATTATCTTTTATGAACAAACACATGCGACCCACAAAAACAGTCAAATTTATTTCTTAAACCACAACATATTTCTCGTTAACCCATCTCCAACATTATCCCCCTTTCCCCACTCCCGTATTGCGTAGGAAAAAAAAAAAAACCCATCTCCAACATTATGGTAAGAAGCTTCTCTCGAAGCAGTACATAAATTTCCTCAAGCCTGTGGATGATATTTGTCCCCAACAAAGAATACATTACTCTTGCCCTTCACTTCTGTGATTCTATCCAAACTAAAACCAGGAACTTTCTTTGGATTCCTCTCTTTCATCTTCTTCTACTTCACTTGCGCAAACTCATCCCACTTTTCGCATGCCTCAAACATTAGCTTTTGCTCACCTTTTGCTCGTTATTTTACTAGAGGAGATGCTATTTGTCTTAGTAGAACTATTGCCATAATTGTTGAATAGTTATATTTTTCTTTTTAATATTCAAACATAAAAATGTTACTTATTTGAATGTGCTAATATACAGCAATTCGAGACTGGCATGACTTGAAAGAGTATAAATTATACTGACATCCTGCGCAATCATGGTGACCTAATTATATCAAGGCTTACTGAAGATGCCAATATGCCATTATATTGATGGGTTGACATCACTCATCCAACGACAAATATACAAGTATGAAATCATCTTCGACAGGCTCCATTAGGCAACTAAGCGTGCCTCCTCACTCTCGGGGACTACAATGTCAAGCCTCATCATGGGCTTGTATTTGCAAGGGATTTGTGCACCTGCCTGCATGCACAATTCAACCACAGCAGGAGCCTTACCATAAAACCTCTTCAATGCACCCCCCAAAGGAGGCCCCTTTGGGTCTTGAACATGCCACACATAATTTGGGGGGAAAACTTCCTCCACAGTCGCATCCTGCCAACCATGCTTCCCATCTCTCCACTGGTGCTTGAATTCCCCGCACAGCTTAACGCTGTGACCCCAAGGACCCACATGAACCTCTGAACAATACCCACACGCTTTCACAGTGTATTTCCTCATCAACTTATCCACACCCAATCTAACAATTTCATATGCATCCATCGTCTCTTGTGCAATCCTTGCTACACCTGATAATGGTGGAGGTGGATACAGTCCACATGCACCATATGTATCGAGACCAACAAGTGAAGATGAATTAGCGGAGCACCATCGCTTAGGCTCCTCAACAAATCCACCTCGGTCGATCACTTTCTTCCCAATCATTCGGACAGGTTTGGTTCTTCGGCGTGAAGGGTACTCTGGTATATCCACACCAGCTTGGATGCATAGCTCCACAACAGCTGGAATCCTGTCATATTCAAATCGAGCCTCATGCTTGATGCGCCGACCAAAAGGGTCATAAAGATGATATGACTCAATGGGGACAAGCATGTCATTAATGGAGCCTTTGACCCATGAGTGGAAGCTCCGACGAGAGGAACTGGTTGAACCACGGCAGTCTTGAATGCAGTGACCAGTCTGAGCCACATGAATTTCAGAGCATTCACTGTAGAAGAGCTCAAAAAATTACATTCCGACATATAGGCCTCACTTACTATATAATTTGCCATTAGAATTATCTAGGATATGAGGAAAATAATAGGGAATGTGACCGACCTTGAAAGTAATGGCATAAAAAACTCAAATATAAATAAGGAGCATCACAAAAGTAATAGAAAATACAATTGCAACTGTATTGGGAGTAGTAAAAATAGTAAACAATGTACATTACCTGCAAGCATGCACAGGAATGATGTGCAAGAGCTGTGCAAGGCCTTTAATCAAAACTTTCCAGGCATCTACTACTTCATAAGCAACAGGGATCAGATCGGGAACAAGTAATCCATTTTTTGGAGGCTCGAGGGCTTTCTCTATATTCATTTCTGCAAGTTTTTTGTCTGCCCTAGCAGCCTGCTTGATCTCCTTAAAGGGAATGGGATAGGGTTTCTTCTTTCTCTTAGGTAGTATGGGTGGAAGATTCACATTTTGAGGATACGCTTCTTGTTTCTTGAAAGGTGGATTTCTTTTGGCCCTCTGATTGGCACAAAGGAAGGTTCCCAATATTATTGGCCCACCTTTCTGAAGCCGTTCATGCCCAAACTGCAGTTAGAATGAAACTGAAGTTTGAGGTTTCAGAACAACTATTGTGAACTCAAATTCAAAATTTTGTGGACGCTTTAACAACATTAAGAGGAAGGACAATCCTGAACAATTTTTTCGCTCTTATAAGTAAACCGCGGAGTGATGACTGATTTTCTTCAATCCCCTTAAACCATCTTTCATTTACAAACTTCGGTTATAGCATTTGTATGGTCCCATATCACTTTAATGCAACAAAGAAATCTAAAAATTGTAAACGAGACCATTTCAATTGATTCATCAAGACCATGAAGGTGGAAACCGAAAATGAATAATACACACAGCATTTCCTATGCATGTTATGAGAGACACTTCCCGCAGTAATTTACGGAAAAAAAGTTAACAGAGAAAAAAAGCACATGAAAGAGAGAATAGAAACCTTAGACCCAAGAGTATATGACCTTAAAGCCGATAATTGGGGTCTCTTGAACTCCAATAAGCCCAAGCAAACACCTGCAAAGTGGTAGCCAAACTAATACACATTTGTAAGGAAACATGTTATATAATCAGTGTTGGCATGTCCAACATAGGTCAGCATCAGTTAAGAACTGAAGAGATACAAAAAAGAAAGAAGATAAGTAAGTTCACCCTTCTGGGATGGATCCCATGATGCAGAAGATACAGCTAGCGGCTTCAAAAGCATTTATCCGGTTTTGTTATTTCCCTGTTGATAAAATCAATACCTCTATATATCAAGAACTTCCTTTGACTATATACTAAGTATCGATATTAGGGTCCTACTTCTGTGAGGCTTTTCCTCATACATATGGTGTACAATACTGGACAAGAGCAATAGCATGAAGAAAAGAAGTAACTTGAACATAACTTTTGGGTTCAATAGCCATCCTACTCTTAAAGAACGATGTGTTTACATGTGATCGCAGTAGAAGTATAGATTTGTACAGGGACAGAAGAGAGAGAGAGAGAGAGAGAGCATACCGAAAGCCGGCCTTGGTTCAATTTTCTCTAACTAAGAAAGGCTTTAGATGTACGTTCTCCTAGCGAGTGAGCGAGGAGCAGCTAATGCTAAGAATAAGATGCAGAGCTAGCCGTCCATTAATTTCTTAGTTCAGTGTTCAAAAGTGGTAGCAGCACACTAGCACAAAGGAAGCCTCAACTCCAAATATCAAATATGCACACACAAATTGGTCAGGCCCTTAATCCGAGTTTCTTGTAACGCCACGCCAGCTGAGCGTTACCTACAACAATATTAAAAACATGGCTTAAATCTAAAAATAGTCCTTATACTTGCTGTTTATTCACGACGCACTTGATCACACGTCTTAAGAAAGATTGGAGACTTGAAGAAGCTATTTTATAAGGATGGTTAAGTTTCTTGAATTGAAAGAAGCCATTTTATCATCAAGATTGGATTTCACTTATTTAAGTGGTGTTTATGATGCCACATCATTTAAAATATTTAAGTGACTCGGCATCATGTACCCCCTTAAATACATCAAAATAAAAATCATGATCATAGAATGGTTGCTTTTCATTTCACTTAAAATATGTGGAGGTGTCCACTAATAAATGTCACCTTGAGCAAGTGTCGCTCTTTAATAGGGTATTGCTTTCACTAGGCATGAATTGACGATGAATTCCTGTCTTCTAAAAAGGCGCATCTTTGGTTAGGTGACACTTGTTGATGGGGTATGGTTTTGGCAAAGTATGGTGACGAATTGCTTGCTTGTTGGGTTGCCAAGCTGTGGTCGATAGTTGGTGTTGTGTCCAATTAGATGCTTATTGGTAGGCTAAGAACGTTATCAGGGGCTCTGCCAAGAATAATGAGACAATTATCCTTTGTGCCATACTTCTAGTCAATAGTTAAGGAATTGGCTCTTTAGTTCTTATAACTTCATCAGGGCTCGTGATTTGGGCTTTACTAACTCGACCCAAATTGCGGGCTCAACTTGCATAACATTTATTAAAACACTCTTTGATTTTCTCGAGTTTATGAGACTATGTGCTTCAGTCCATCAGAATGCAATTGAATGTGGCTACAGGGTACATCATGATACAATTATTAATAATGTTCTCTTCTTTTGTTAAAAAATCAGTTTTTCTCAATTGATTTTGACAGGTTTAATTGTTTAAAGCTTAGAACACCACCAGCACCAGCCTTTAAGAGAGGTGCTCTTGGAATTTATGCCACTAATTATTATCTTTTATCGAATATTAATTATTACCTTCTAGTGAGGATACGATGAATGTTTGATATATCAACTCCATGAATTATGGTAGGATATAAATGAATGGTAACGTTATACATCCAGATTTGTTTCCTTGGACTTGAGCCAGTTACTAGTTAGCCCATTAAATGGATTTATCAACGCAGATCCAAGTTAGCCCAATAATGTTACCATGAGGCTGCAAGAGATATATTAAAATGCCATTTATGAATACCAGTTGAGTAATGAAAAGCATTTTCTGATGCCATTGACAATCTCTAATCTCCGTTAAAGAAGCCATGGAAATATATCCAACCTGACTAGGCTACTATGTTCTTTGATGGATGCTGGTTCGGGGAAGTCGGTTCAGAGGATGTTTTCGGAAACCCAAGTGCAGTCAGTGCCAGGCCCATAACCAACCAACAGACGAGAGACCTTCCTCATGAATTCAAATAACACCAACTTAGACACAAGACCCTCCGAGGCCGGCCCCTTAACCCAAAAAAAAAAAAAAAAAAAAAAAAAAAAAATTAGAGAGAGCAGAACAAAATATGATAGATTTTTGTTTTCTACTCACGTGAAGGCGAAGCTGTAGAACACAAGAAGCATAGTGCATGACAGATCATGAGCCCCGTTCTCATCGGGGCCCACGTGAGCACGGATTCCAACTCTCTTACATTCTCACCAATCATCCATTATCAATCATCATCAGCATGGAGTGTAGCGTTGAAGGCTTGAAGCCAACAAATGCCGTTTGAGTAAGATGGAGAAAGGGGGGCCCCCCCCGCCCCACCCACCACGTGAGTACGTGACAACGTGAATACCATCACACTTCTTTTACGTAATTTGACGACTAATTGCGACACCCTGTCCCCGCTTAACTTCCTTTAATAAAAATACGATGGCTTGCTTGCTTGTTTGAAATCAGTATCAGCAAGTCAAAGTAGGGTCGAAAATCCCCATAAATTCATCATTACTTCCGCAGAAAGAAAACAAACTGGATGGTGCAAGTCTGCTTAAGAACTGCAATCTAAGAGAAAATCATATACATGATGACCACGAGAAGATGACATACACTCTTTAATGATACCCAAAAATCTAGCTTTATATCATTTACAAAATACACCTGCCGTTCTGCAGATAAGTAACTTAGGATACCAAAACTAAATGCATCCCCGCATTAGGCCTTCCCCACTCTTCTAACTCAATATTTAAAAAATAAAAAGAAAAAGAAAAGTAAATTAAAATGTATGCAGAAAGAATTAAACTCATAAGATTAAAAAAAAAAAAAAACCCTAACACAGAGAGGGACGCAGACCTGTAAAATTGAATGGCCACATAGATATTGTTGAGGACAGCTGCTTGGGTATGGCTTATCTTGTCAAAGATTAGAAAAAAAACGAGGACCATTTTATGGATTAATGTTGCACTCCCGCAAATATATGTGTTCATAATCAATGTATCTTGTCCAGTAGTTCCGATACTTGGGTATGCTTATCTCAAGCCATGGTTTCAGGTTCCCATTGAAGTGTATGACAGCTGCTCTTTCAATTTCCTTCTGGTTGACACTAGGATTGTAACCAAGGCCTAGCACATGCCAGGGTCGATCAAGTGGATAAGTGCGCTTCCAAAATGTTATGAGACCAGGTGGCAAGGTTCCCAACTTCCACAACTGTCTGTCATGATTCTGCACGTGGGAAAAAGCCTTCAATATTGAATAAAAGAAAAAGGAATTCAAGAGAGAATCTCTTGCAATATATGCACATATAATACTGTATGTGAACAGTACGCAAGCATGCTATGCCCAACAACACAATGTCAAACAAAACTCACCACCCTAGTTGTAATTAGAGATGAAGTAGTGGGGCCTTAGGAGGATATGGAAATGCAAGTACAAAATGGTTATCTTCATCATGGAATTCAGATATATGTGCTACGGTGGTGATGTCGAAAATCTTACCAACCAAACACAAATACTAGAGCCAGAAAAGAATTGCTAATTGTCAACCAAACACATACTAAAGCCAGAAAAGAGCATAATCCACACAGAAAACTATTTAAAATTATATTAATTACCAGCTTCTGCCATGAGTGGTACACCCCTGTGATGTTTTGCCTCTTCCATTCCTCCAAATCAAATATATTCATTCCATACGCCCATCCACAAGCATGAGGGTCAAAATTCCTTGAGATAAGAGGATTTGAGAAGTTCAGATACCGGTCAAAACGATGGAAGTTCTCTCCACAAGTCTCTACAGCACCATTAACATTCCCCTTTAAATCAAGGGACCAAAGGGCAGTGAGCTCCTTCCGAACAACTACATCATCATCCAAGAACAGCACTTTGTTGAGCTTTGGGAAGATCTCAGGCAGGTAAAACCGAAGATGATTGAGGATAGATAAATATTTTGGGTTCCGGTATTTCAAATTTGAATCAGAATTGGCCCGATGAGCTCTGAAGTAATAATCTATCATGGACTGAGAACCCAACTGCTTGAGAACTGGACTATAACTTGCATTTAACCATGTAAATTCTTCTATGTTCTGAACCTGGATAGTGGCTTTGCCTGGTGGATTTACCAGAAACCACATCCTCATTGCCGCATAATTGAGCCTGTCAGTAACAATGTGAAACACATGCTTCGAAGGGTGCTGCCAAGATTCCAAACAATTCGATAAATTTGAGATTTCAACAAAAGATATCCAGATTGAAATGACAGATAATTGATTGTTCTCTAAAAAGAAAAAAAAAAGGGTAAAAATCGGTGTGCGCGTGTGTTAGGGGGGAGGAAAAGATAAGGATGTAGAAATAGTTGTCTTATAACAACCATAAAATTTCTTTAACATTCTTCTTGGCAAGCAAGGAAGTATTAAACATATCAAGAGCGAACATAATTACCTTAGCATGTGTAACAGTTGAGTTTACAACAACTGCTGCTGCCAATACGTTATCAGAAAATAAAGCATAGTGGTACAACTGAGGGTCTTCTAATTTCTCCTGATTTGGAAAGTGCTGTTGAGAAGAATCCAAGGTATAATACTCCGTTGTAAGGCGCAGTGGAAGACAATGCAGACCTTTCGGAAGCGTTTTTGCAGTTAATTGTGACAAGAACACATTCTGCTTTCTGTGCACCCGGAGCTGCTCTTCTGCTGAGAGGAGCATAGCCCTCAGCTTCTTCACCATAGCTGCACAATCATCTTGAATCTGCTTTCCTTTGACCAATGTTTGCTCCATTGCCTTCAATTTTTCATAGGCACTGCATTAACAAAAACCATAAAAACAGATAAATAAAAAGAAAGAAGATGTTAAATGGTTACAAGCCATACATAGAACCTAATAAAGCATCAGCTAGACATTTGAAGGAAAAGTTCGAGAAAAATTGGTCATTGGCACTCTTAACACTTACTTCCTTGGCAGTTCAGAATCCTTGCTAGCATCCCCAAGTGCTCGCTGAACTTCCTTTAACCTCCCTCGGAGCTCCCTACTAAAGTGGGGATTATTTCTCGTGCCAGAGAGGGAAAGATAAACCCTAGCCCTGATGAGCTGGTCTTTAAGTTGCCGCACCCGAGCATCTGGTATAGCTGTTTGATCATTCTGTTTGCGGGTGTCAGATTTTATGGGTTCTTTCCTAGCAACCTTGCTTGGGGTTTGAGAGGATAGCCGCTCCCGCTTTATTTCCTGAAGGCAGCACCAAAGGAGAGTAGAAGAGAAAAAAGATTGTAAGTCCATGTATTAATGACGACAGACAGTATTGATACTGAGTTGCACTAAATATCAAGTCCAGTAGTGTAACCTCTATTTCAAGATGATATAGCACGCTAAAAGGAACTTTCAAATTCTAACCATTAACCTAGGGATCAGCTTTATTATAGAAGCAATACACAGAACAATACGAGAATTAGTCAACTACTACAGTGGATTGGACATAATGAAAGCCCACTAACAAACATCAAAATCAACAGAAGCATAAATTGAGTTAATTCCTGAGCAGGATTAGAAGCACGAAAGCAACCCAGCATATACAAGGCATATAAAATTTCTAAATTTTAACAAAAAACTGAGCCACGCATATGAGCAGCAGCAATAAGTACCAAATCGACAATTGAACCAACAAAAAAGGAAGTTAGAGAGAAAAATATATAGGACAAATACCATATTTTGAGAGGAATTATCTGATAATGGGTCAGCCTTGTCGCCGGCATCAATTGCATCTTCCCCAATTTCCTTTCTTTCAGTGGCTGCATCAGACTTGTGGTCATTTCCTTGCACAAGTCCATCAGTGACCTCCCTGATGGGGTTTTCTCTTTGAGATTGATGTTGATCCTGATCTTTCTCATCCGTCGTAGTAGATAATACTCTAGTAGATTTATGGTCCCTCGATTCCGCTAAATGAAAACGAAAGAGATAAAAATCCAGCCCAAAAAATTTACTAAGGACGAGGAAGATTGTTCAATTATGCACTTGTACAAATTGCCTTCAATAATTACAAAACAAAAAAGGAAAAATGGTTTACCTTGCGTTGAAAGCCCAATGAGGGCGGGGCGCTGTTGGGCTGAAGCAGCAGAATTTGGAAGAGATTTGATAGAGTTATCTGAATATACGATTCCAATCGGTTCTTTAAGGCTATTTGACGATTCCTGGAAAGGGAAAATAAAAGAGTTGGAAGAGGAAAGATCTGAAATTTACTACTCCTAAGGATGCATCTCCATTCCTCCATACTCTGAAAAAGAAAAGAACAAATATTGCTCGCACCCACAACAAAGTAATACCTGGGGTAGCAGATTTAGATGCTGGTTATGGCTATTGAAAGTCTGCGTAGTCAAAAACAAAGCAGATATTCCTTACTGGTTACTATTTACTAAGATTTGTGCGATGAAAATCAAAAGTAGAGATACCAAAGGAAAAATAAATAAATAAATAAAATTTCTTATACACTTACAACACTTGGAACATCTTCAATAAATTCGTCTTTAGCTGCAGAAAATTGTAATCCAAAAATATTGGGCTCAGAAAAAGGGAAAAGTTGAAGCAAATTAAAAAAATTTTGAGAAATGGGTCGAAGGAGGAGGAAGGAAACTTACTGGAAGAGGTCTTAAAAGTGGCGAGGCGGTCAGTGTAAAGCACAATCGGAGCAATCACCGTCACAAAGAGCAACACCGCCACCAAATTCCTCACCCTCATCTTTCTCCCCAGAGGCCCAGAGGCGGAGGCCTACTGCTCGCTCTCTCGAAAGTCGAAACAAAGCCACGCGTGCTGTGAATAAGACTCACTGTCTCACTCTCAATTTTCACGCATTTGCCAAAAGAAGCAGAGAAGAAAACCCACCCTCGCTCTCTCCCGGGAACAAAAAGAGCAAAATCGGACCGAAAGCAAAGCCTTTTGACAATAACAGCGACGATAATGATGATGAATGAGAGAGAGAGAGAGAGAGAGAGAGAGAGCAGGCCAGTATTAGTATAGTAGTATTCCTAATTTCCTATTTTGTCTCTGTCACTTTTTTTTTAATCTCTTCGATAATTCAATTTTTTACTCTCCAAAAGTTTTTGAAAATAATATTTATTTCAAAATGAAAAAACTGAGGAAGAGATTCTGATTTTTCCCAAATAAAAAGCCGCGTCAAATAAACGTGAGCGCTGATATAGATGAGGAGGGTTAATGGACAGAGAGCCACATACCTTCACAACAAAAAAGCACACCCCGTGTTTCACGGCGCCTTTTTACCACACACTCATATGATAATTAATTGATATCCAAGGGCCAAGCCCAAGCCCAACTCTATTTTTCTTCCATTTTGTTTAAATTCTTTCTTCTGCAAATAAAAATATTACCAAATCATTCGAAACACCAAACACACTTTACTTTACAAGCATTTTTATTTTATTTTATTTTTATATCATATCAAAATATTAAAAAAAAAAAAACATTTCAACCACCGTATATATGGCTTTTCAACGTTTGTTGCCAATTTAGAAATGAGTTTATGGTTAATGGATACATAGAATCCAATAATGGTGATATAAAATGGGCCATAACAACCATAATCATTGGTGTAAGGTTTATAGGTGAACAAAAATGAGTTTCGAAGATAACGTTGCAGATCTGTACGACCCCAATATCAATGGCTTTAGATTTGCCTCCAGGGAGCACTTCGTCTTCATTACTTCTCCTGCACCCTGGACCCCATAATCTTCTATTGTGGGTAGACGTCACATCAACACCACACCCTAATAATCTCCTACTGCCTCTACTGATACAAAAAGTGTCGGCACAACGGGCAAGAGCCTAGAATTCCCTAAAAGTTGTCATTTTCCATCCAATAAAAATAACATTGGATTATCCATTAATGACACTAGTAAGAGTAATGAGAAATGATGAAATATTGGGTAACCTCTCTTGCAAATGCAAAGCATTGGACTTGACTTAATGATGATTATCCAGCCACATTTCTGACTCTTTCTCAACGGTTTCAACATTTTCTTTTATATTTATGCTCATATCTCTCAAGTTAGCAATTAAAAATAAATGTTTTATAATAGTTTAACCGTTATTTATAAAAACATTATTGACAGTTGTGCAAGTATGTATTATCTTAAATTGTTAAAATGATACTTTGGGGTTAGAGTAATATTTAAAGAAAGATTTATATTCTCTTTGTGTTCTTCCAAAATTAGCTTAATTATTAAAGTTATCATTAAATTTTGATCGAAGGGACGAAGATAACATCTAGTATTTACTCTTAGGGTTGAATGGCATCTGGATTCTACAGAACTTTGTACATTCTGCATGGGACTCCCGTTTACAATCGTCAAAACAAAAGACACAGCACATTGGGCCAGGAAGCCCATCACATAGGCCCAACCTTCTGCAACCCTTAATCCTTTACCCACTTCAACCAAAGCCCACAAGTACCGCTAAAAAAAAAAAAACACGAATTTATGATGCTGGAGAAAAGTCAACCTTGATTTTGCGGTAATGTTTCAGATTTTAAGGGCATTCCAGATAAGATATTGGATGCAAATGTTTTGGGATGAACGGGATCTCTGCAACGAGACTGTTTATTGCGCGTACAATAGACAATTTCATATGATAGATTATCCGGATCTCATCTCTTCGGGCACGTACAAATTTCCGTGACGCTTGCCTGAATAAGTAAAACCCATACAACCAATGTAATGAACAACTTGATTGCACTAAATCCTGTCTGTTCAGGAATTAGGATGACATAGAATATCAATACATTCCATTAAATAGTAGAATACATTTTATTCCATCTGATATGACACTGAATTACACAATGTGAAATAGGAACTACCAACTAATCATAGCTTATATAAATTGGACCATAGAAAAAAAAAAAAAAAAAAAAAGAAAAGAAAAGAAAAGAAAAAAAAGTCTAACAAAAATGGTGAAGGCATGCCCAAGTAACAGCACCCCCCCCCAAAAAAAAAAAAAAAAAAAAATTTTTGAATATAATTAACATCATAGAAGGAAGGGTACCTTTACATCTAAAACTATAAAAGTTTAGGCATGGCAGAGTAGAAAAGCACCACATGTACATGGTGAGCTGTATCCGACATGAACTGATGAACACAAACAGCTGCATGCTTGGAATGTAAAGTTGATGAAGTCGGGGGGTGTATTCCACCACATTTGAAGGCATATTCTTAGATACCACCCTGTTGAAGCGGCTGACTAAGTAGAGAGCTCCAAATGCAGTCCACACCCTCCATTTCCAACCCATCATCTTCCTGTAGCGGCCGCCACAAATCATCATCAAACTTGTCCTCAGGAAACTCAGGCAGTGCCTCCGGAGTCTGACACAAACATTGGCCAGGAACTTCAATACCAGTGGTGGTGGTGGTGGTGGTGGTGGTGGTGTCATAGATCAATGATGAAGAGAAGGCGTCCTCCTGATCCAATCTCCAGTCTTCAGATTTGGAGATCATACCATCTTTCAGCCACGGGAAATCAAACACCCCAACATCTAATGCCAAGGAGGAATCCAAAGTCTTGAAATTACAACTGCTGTCATCGTTGTTCTCTTTAAAGTCGATGATGCCCTTGCGATCTTGCCTCTTTTCGTTATTCTTCTTTGAAGAATCTTGATGGTCCTCATGATCACCTTCCCTTGCTCTCTTCTTGTAAAGCTTCTCCAGCTCCATTTGTGCAAAGCCTTTCTGTCAAAGAGATAAACAGAGAACATTGAGACCTCACAATTAAGGAAACATATATATGCTAGTTTTAGGATCTACAAGACGCATATGTCCGTGTACATGCACTTAAAAGCATATGAAAGCTGCGTAGAATGTTCCTTTTCTTAAGACATGTTTTAGTATTTGTGGAATAACATGTGTTATCGGTATTCATACAGAGAGGAAGATAAAAACTGGCCGTGAACAAAGAAATCCTTTGAAATCAAGGAGAGGTAGCTAGCAAGCTATCGAAGAATCCAATTACTAGATGCCTAGAATAAAACTAAGGGCTACAGCTCTCTCTCTCTCTCTCTATATATATATATATATATATATATATCAATCAGATTATAAATATTGTATTGTAGAAAGAATAATTAAGAACCTTACAGGACAAAACATGAAAGAAATTAAAAGTATTTGCTGTGGCTGTGATGTATGCAACCCCTCAATCACCTCAAAAATAAAACAAGAATAAGCAATACAAAGTACTGGAGCCACCGATTGAGAGAGAAGATCAAAAATTTATTGATGGGTAAAGAATTATATATTGTTATAGAAAAGCTTTGTTACCTTTGAATTTTGATGACTGATGAGGCTGAGGCTGGGGTTGAGATTGAGAAACTGTGTGTGTCTCTTTGTATATCAGGAACTGTTGTTGGTAACGTATGCTGAAGAATGAGGATTAGATTTAGAGAGCTTTGCTCACACGCTACGCGATTTTAAGCAAAAACCGTCTCCAACCACATAACATGTATACAGTACACACTTCCCTGATCACGCTTTTTACCCGTCCATCTCTCCTCTCCAGCAACAACGAAATGAATTACAGATGGTTGGGTTCGTTCCTTTTTTTGCGTTCTTTTCCCTCTCCCCATCTCTATTTTTAGCTTCCAAAGACCACCAGACAGGCATTGGCAATACCACCATCTTTTTCGTATAACTCTGACTCACCTCTTCTTCTTTGCTACTCTCCACTCATACACCTCCACCAACTATACCCTCTCCTTTTGCCACCTCATCCACAAGCACCCTAAATCTAATGAGTCGCCATGTCATCCCATAAATCAATTTAAATCAAAATACATCCACAAGACCAACCCATATTCATATTGTGCTTGTTTCTTCGCAATCTTTCAAACTATTAATATGCTGCCTGAATCGTTTTTATTGTCGCCACCATAACTGAAAGCAGGAAATATATATACTAGTTTTTGCATACTAACATAGAAGAAAATTCATCCGTTTTGACGCAAGAAAACGATCGATCATCATCCAAAACACACAATCTTGAGATGGCTTGAACGCTAAGCATATACAAAAGCCTTACGGAGTCACCACAGTAATTGATAGTAGATTTTAGAGAAGGAATGCCCACATTTTGGGCTTTCTGTGTGCATCTCATGTAATCTCGATCTCCATAGTTAATAGCATTTACCTTCCTGCCTCGCCTATTCCTTCACATAAAAGCCATCACATATCGTTTTACTGGCTGGCAGAAGCGAGTTCTCCTTAAAGATACTTCCCAAAGTTCCTTGGCCATCACAATCTATATATATATATATATATGCAAAGGCCAAAATAATTCGAATTCTGAAGGCTCTCATTGCAAACCCGGAGGCCTGTGAAGTCATTGCCATTGCCAACTTAAACCTCGAAGAGCTGGAACATGGTGACTTTTCATCCATACAATTAAAGCCAGACTTCTGAGACTTTATAGGTGATTAAGTAGTCAGCACTACCAGTAGTCCCCACAAGAGCATGAGCCATCACGGAAATGATGAAACCGATTGATATCCCTGACGATGATTTCTCTGTCCACCACCTTTGATGCAAACTTGATTGCAGAATGGCAATCACCGCAAACTCTGATGTTCTTCTTGATTCGTATGGTAGAACCGGGAGGTGTGTTGAGAAGGGCAAATGCTAGCGCAAGCTTCTCACTATGGTACTGCAACTTTACTTCCCTCTCGTGCTCATCCACAAACAAAAGCACATGGCTCGTGTCTGGGACGTATCCCACCTCCTTGATCTTCCCACTGATCTCCTCCCATTTCCTGTGGATCTCATCTCGCTGCAGGTGGGCATCATCGTTTGACATGAACATGTGGACTGTGTTCTCGATCTCCACCCAACTACAAGCAGGTTCCTTCTTCACACCGCTATCTTTCATCATCTTTCTCACTTTCGACACATCGCCCCATCTTCTAGCAGAGGCATAGATATTAGAAAGCAACACGTGGGGCCCTGAATCATACGGGTCAAGCTCGAAGACACGTTCAGCAGCATAAGTACCTAATTCCATATTCTTATGCATCCTGCAAGCACCAAGCAAGGCTTTCCAGACCGCTGCAGTGGGTTCAATGGGAAATTCTCTTATGAACTTCAAGGCTCGATCAAGAAGACCAGCTCGACCAAGAAGATCGACAATTGTGGCATAGTGTGCAACATGCGGTTCTATCATGTATTTCTTCTTCATCAGTTCAAAATAATATTGTCCTTCATCCAAAAGACCAGCATGGCTACAAGCAGAAAGAACACAAAGGAAGGTTACATCATTTGGTTCAGTTCCAATCCTCAGCATTTCTTCAAAACATTGCAGGGTTTCCTTCCCAAGCCCATGTTGAGAATATCCCTTGAGCATTGAATTCCAAGAAACCACATCTCGTTTCACCAATCTATCAAAAACATTTTTCGCGTCCTCGATGCTACCTGATTTCGCGTACATGTCAAGAAGAGTGTTTCCCGCAAAAGCAACAAGCTTACCCCCCGATTTGGTCATATGTGCATGAACCCATTTGCCTTGCTCCAGAGACCCACTGCTTGCACAAGCACTAAAAACACTAGAATAGGTGAACTGAGTGGGTTTAAATTCTTCCCTCTGCATCTCCCGGAACAGACTCAGGGCGTGCACTCCTTCACCCTTCCTAGCATGCCCAGCAATCAAAGCATTCCAAGACACTTCGTTCTTGCTGACCAGCCCATCAAAGATTAACTGCGCATCATCCATAAGATCGAACCTAGCATACATGTCCACAAGGGCACTCCCCACATACACATTGGAATCATAAGCGTACTTGAAGCAAAACGCATGAACATGCTGGCCGTGCCGATGGTTAGGCCCAGCCCCAGATGCCTTCAAAAGGCTAGACAAGGTGAATTGATTGGGCTGCAACCCAACACGGAGCATTTGAGGGAATAAAAGAAGGGCATCCTCGGCGCGATCGTTCTGAGAATAGCCAGCAACCAAGGCAGTCCAAGTGACCACGTCCCTGGAAGATATTTTGTCGAACAGTTTACGAGCATCATCCAAAGCGCCACACTTCGCATACATGTGGAGAATGGTGTTATGAATAACAAGGTCATCCCTGAACTTGGAACGGAGAATGTGGGAGTGCACAGCTCTTCCTTCTTTAATCTTCCCCAAATGGGTGCATTTCTTCAGCAACTTATCGTATAGAGTACGGTCAATTAGATCAAGAACATGAAGCCCCGTAGTGGAATTGTGGGTCTGGCTCTTGCGGAGAAGGTCCTTGTCTTGTATGGTGAGGCCAAAACAGCCAGAAGCATTGCAATATTCTTTTTCTGAAATCTCGGAAGTGGAAAAGGTAGCTGGAGCCGTTAAACATGTGCCAAACCGTGAAATTCCACGGCGGGTTTTGCCATGTAAAACTATACCTTGCAACTTGTTCATGAATTCTTCTAGAAGCTCAAAACTATGCGGTGAACGTGAAAGCACGTGATTCTGTGTGTTGAATTTTGGCATTACCAACAAAGGCACGCCCTTTAGTTGGTTGGCTATTTGGCTTTGGCACAATCTTTAACCGAACAGTGTGCCGAATGCTAAACTGCCAAAGCAAAAAGGTAGGCGCCCACTGCATCACTCTTTCTCCCCAAAAAGGTTGGCGCCCACTGCACCACTCTTCCTTTCTACTTCTCTCCATTTTCGCTTATATTCCATCCCATTCGGCACCACCTTCTACATTCATACTAAAAAATTCTATCCCTTTTACCCAAACAAGATTCTGCCCTCAGTTTCCTTTCTACCATAACAATCCAGTTTCTCCTCCAGCACCGATCAGGAAGGAAATGTTAGCCAATACCACCCTTCTCCCTCCAAAACCCTTACTTGGGTCCAGAATATCCCACCCAGGTTACAACAATCAGCAGGAAATGTTGCCTAGACGGTGTTCCAGCGGCCCCAAACGTAAAACCATCACAGTGTCTGCCGCCACTGCAACCGAAAGTGGGGACGGTTCAGTGAGGACAATGAAGCCATCGTCGCCATTATTCTCCTTCTCATTGAGCAGTACTGGACGTGGCACCAGTACATTTTACCAATTACTCCGTGTAAAGGAAACCGCCTCCCAAACGGAGATCAAAGCCGCATACCGTAATTTAGCAAAGCAGTACCACCCAGACGCAGCCAGTTCCTCCTCCAATCCCAATGCTCGGGATTTCATAGAGATTCACAATGCCTATGCAACACTATCTGATCCTGTGGCCAGGGCTCGCTACGATTTGTCGATTGGGGCCAGCACTGCTTCTGCACGTCCATATGGGTACACGGCAGGATTCTACCGTCCCACCAGGAGGTGGGAAACTGATCAGTGCTGGTAGAAGTGCAACTGCGTTTGGCTTTCTCGATCTTGTAGTTAGCCTATGAAAAAACTGCAAAAGAACAATGTGGTTTTCTCGTTTTCTACATTCAAACTCATTTCTTTTACTGCCTCCACATCCACTCAACGAGACATCATTTGCTATTGAAAGGGCTAAAATAGAATTTCATGGAGGTGTAAAGTTAAAGCAAAAGGTAACGAGAATTTATAAAAATATCTATTTCACACGGATCATTAATATACCAACTCATTACATAAATTATATACTTTCTTTCCTGGACCTTCCTAGATTTCTATACAGCCCATATATTGTTCCACTAACAATTTTGCAATGATAATAGTGACCGAGTCGGGAGAATCATTTACAGCTCATTAACACAGAGTTGACGACATGCATAAGAAGGCGGATATTGCTTGCTTCTGAAGCAGAGATATTTGGTAGGTTCCGTTGATGGCCAAGTATCTGATATACCTGCTCAAAGATGGGATGCACATGCACGGCAATAGTTGGATCTGCTGGGTTTATGGCAACAGCCACATCCGTCATCCATGCCAGCTTTCTGGGTGTTTCGTTGCCAGTGTCATAAGCCAGTTGCTGGAGAAGAGCCAGCAGAACTCCTTGGTTCAGAGGAAGTGGCACCGTTGACAAAATCCTCTGTAAATCAACCTGGTGGAAAAGGCACAAACATCAAAAGAATTGTCTCTGTCCCTGGGTAATTAGATCCAGTAACCAAGTGTAAATAACACAACTCCACCCGGAATTACAGTTGGATTATCAAATGGACTCAAATGCAGACAGACACAACCATCAACCATGCAAGTTCCTCTCCCACCCCAGACAAGTAAAATTGGAATGTTTTCAGGCCTAAGTAACCATATACAAACTATTGATTTTCAATTAAGGATTCTAAGTGACTTAAGAAAGTCAATATCCATACCTTTCAGCATTATGCATTACTGTAGACATCTAGGACCGCTTTCAGAAGATATTAACAAAATTGCTGATCCTTTTCTTTGTATCTTTTTATAAGTAACGACTTTATTAGAAGAGTGTGAAAGGTGTGCCACCCAAGCAAACTGGAACTATAGAAGAGTACCACAAGAAAAATAAACTCAAATTAATATATAAGTTTAGCAACCCTAAAAAGTGCATCACATTTGACATCTTTTTCTTTACTTCTCGCTCTTCTATTTTTTTTTCCCTCTTAACAACATTCTTTTGGGATAAGAGAGGGGAGGGGGGTTGAATATCACTATTTGAGTATATCTTCCTATTAATTTCCTAATTGCAAGCAGCCATATTGAACTGAATGGTACATAGAGATAACAGTACTTCAAGTCATGGCCACAAACTAGGAATAATGGCAAACACCCCCCACCCAACGGTACTTCAAGTCATGGCAACAAGGGTGGCAAGGTTGAACTTGGTATAATGCCAAACACCCCCCACCCAACAGAATTAAAGTACCTACAGGTAGAACCCAAATAGATTAGTAAAAGCTGGGGTGTACAGTGCCCATAAATCAATTCCTCACGCAGAACACATTCCATATGAAAGCTGGTCCTTGATGAGGAATATTATATGTGCCATATTGCAAATATCACTACCAATCAACTAAAAGATAAGTCCTAAGGGACCTGAGAAAAGCATCTTTCAAATGACAAATTGCTTTACTCTACATGCAGCACCTCTTATAGCAATACACGGCCTCAAAATGACAGTGATAATATGTGGGGGTGTGTGGAGAGCAGAGAATACCTGAGAACATAACCATGAAACTATTGAGACATCCCTTCTGTGCAGGGCTCCAGTGAATGCTTCCTCAAATTTTTGTTCAGCTATCAATCTAGATAGTTCTTTAGTTGGATCCAATGGTGCCTCAGCCTACACAGAATGACTTCTATATGTTGGGAAACACAAAAAATAAATAAATAAAAGGATATAGTTACAGACTCAGAAGGAAGCTTATATGCATGTACCATCTCGTGAAGACCAACCAATGGTCCATTGCTCAACTGTGTTACTAAGGGATTTACTGCTGTTGAGTTAGCACCTGCAGCTGCAATTGCTAACAGGTTACGTTGGCCGTCTGCCCATTCTCTGCTCAAGGTTTGAGTGATTGCTGATGCCGAATTAATTGCATCCTTTGGATTTATAAATAGCATCAGAAGATCAGTATATAGTTTTACAAGTAAGATGTGACAGTTGAATCATAAAACTTCACATTACAAAGTGCCCACAATTCTACTTTTGTTTCCAGGTGGGATTTATATATTAATAACATAAAAATGTTGCAGATATCGATAGAGATACCGTATGTTACATCAGTAAAAAAAATGCAGTGTTGAGATTAACATATGGCCTACTCAAATGACCAGAACATGCAAGAGAAACTATAAAATATACATGAACCAGATCAGTCGTTTCCCATTGCAACAGAATTCCAATAAAATCTGGATCGTGTTTATCTAAGAGATGTCCATCACATTTTCTTTTTACATAGCTGGCTCATATTACTATTTCAGAGGTCCACCAATAAGAAGAAAAAGGTTCAATATGGAATGGCATAAGTAAGCATGGATGAGAGCACTGTTCACATAGTCAATTCCAAGATTATCTGTTAAATGAATCCCTGGATTTGAAGATTTAGTGCTACACATGCTGACATAACTCCATTTTCAATTGGGAAACAGACCGGTTAAACTTAGGAGGCTATTCTTTGCAGAATCATTTTCATAATGCATAGCATCATTATACAAATTATATAGTTTTAGTTTCTACTAAACCATACACAATACTTATCAACATATTTGATTATTTACAAATAATTCACATGAAAGATGAAGACCATGTGCCTTTGATACATTAATTAAGATGCAAAATAGTAGGTTCACGTCCAACAAATATACCACACTGAGAAATAATTAATCCAACATAACTTGCAAGAGCAGCATGTAAAAATGTTCGGACATCGATGTGGCACTGTCATTTGCGATTAAAAAAATAAATAAATAAAATATGCTTCCTACTATCATGTGAAGCTACCACATACCCTTAAAGCAATGGCCAGTGAAGAATGTGTACATTCAAACTGTTTGCGATTAAAAATAAATAAAATAAAATCTGCTTCCTACTATCATGTGAAGCTACACATACCCTTAAAGCAATGGCCAGTGAAGAATGTGTAGATTCAAACTGTCATTTGCGATTAAAAAAAAAAAGAAGAAATAAAATCTGCTTCCTACTATCATGTGAAGCTACACATACCCTTAAAGCAATGGCCAGTGAAGAATGTGTAGATTCAAACTGTTGCTGAACAGCAGTTGTATGTTCGCTAAGCCCTTTCTGGAATGTGGCATCAACTTGCTCAAACATAGCTTTGCATGACATCTCAAATGCAGGAACAGTTGAAGCTTCCAAACTAGATCTCAATGCATCCTGCAGTGCATATAACACTAATTATCATCAGAACCAAGGACGCTATCTAAGTCTATGCACACACAAAAGATGATTATATGACCATTCATGTCAGTAAGCCAAGAAAACAATAAGCTAAAGAAGAAGCAAAATATTTTTTTTTCCAGTCAACCCAAAATACATAACCTGAAAAGAAAGACTTTAATAGACCCTCCTAAATTAATCATTTCAAAATTAGTGGAGACACATATGAATAGAGTCATACAGACAAATCCCTGTTAACTCATCTAAACTTTGTGTGAATTAGCTAATAAAGGGTGAATTTGGAGGCTTGATTCAATGGAGACAGGCAACAATAAATCAAGATATGCACTCCTTAGAGTGTTGATTAGATCCTTATATTTCTTCTTGGGAAATATGTTTTCTTTTTTCTAAGCCTAGGGAAATATGTTCAGTTATAAATTGATTCTGACTGCATATAATCTCATGTCTATTATGTTTCAACAATTGTACAGAGTTTTGAATTGATTAATGATGGGCTATATTTTTGTTTCCAGTAGTAATTCATGAAATATATAAAATGTTATCATGCATATAAAAAATTCACCATTTCAGAACCATACACATGGGTGAACCTATTTCAAACTTAACCATCACCTGATTCCTGTTCAGTGTTTCTACTTTTTCCTACGCATGAATATCCATGCCCTTGGATAATTGACAAAAAAACACAATCAAATCATAAGCATACGCATGATAATCTAAGAGTGAGGTATATAAGGATCGGGACAAGAAGAAAGGTTCACATGATAGCTGTAATGGCTACTACTGGTCTATGTTTACTTGCAATTACCTGAAGAGCTTGCTTCCCAGAAGTTTGAAACTGTGCATGAATTTGCCTAGTCACTGTACCTTCGAGTTTTAAAGTAACCAATTTCTCTAGTTGGTTGACTGCCTTTTCTCCCACTCCTTTCTGCATGGTACACAATATAAATCTTACTCAGACACATCTATTTTGCAGAAAAATTAAGGTGTTACAGCAGCCTATGGACCTATGGTGATTAAAAAGTATAATGTGTTGTATCAAGCATTTGAAGGAGCAAAATCCATCTTATAAACCAAACCTATATAGTGAATGCCACCTAAGCAATTTACAAAGCATGCTCCACCAGGGACTTCAATAATATTATGATTCGTAAGAATAATTATTATCAATTATCTGCTGTCATGACTAAGCATCTTTTCTACCATTTCCTATTATTTGTGATGGTTACTACATTTCCAGCAGTGATTCCATTCAAAAAGGTGGATTCCTAAAAAAAAAAACAAAGACAGAACAAAAGAGAATTGAACATTCTAATGCCAATAAGACACTACTCAAACACGCCCTCAAACTTTGACAAACTTTAACATTAGAACCTGGAATGACTCCATAATAGCTGATGACGCAGTTTTCTCCACAACAGGAGTAATTGCACGAACTACAGCAGGTCCAACCAAAGCTATTTCCTTCTTTAAATTTTTCTCGAGCATGGCTGGCAAGTCCTTGTTCGTATAATTTGTGATCAAGTTTGTTATCTGTTGCATACGGTCTTGTTCTAACTTCTCCTGCTTTGCATTTTCCTCTAGGAAATGAGCCCACAAAGCATCAGTGTTAGCCTTGACAACTTTCTCCATGCTTCGGCCCAAGGATCCCTCTACTCTTTTACCTTCTTTGATAACTGAGGCAGAAACAATCACATTCATCTGCTTCTGAATTTCTTTTTGCGTGCTCATTAACTATAAAATATGACAAATTCATTAGTCCAAAAGCATAGACCACGTTAGGAATATGAGTACAGAAGAATAATGCAATATGAATGCTTAGAAAGCAGAAAAAAGACACAAAGGAGATTTGTATTTATACATTTTCTGTAAAAATTAAGATGTTATCATTATGTATAATATAACATCTTAAATCTTAGAAGTATCCAGTTCATGTGCAATAAAATGTGACATCGTTAACTACAAATATTTGGTACACAAAAGGAAGCACTCAAAGCGCACATATGACAGACAATATGAGGTACAACATCAAAATTAATATTAGGAGGAAAAGAAAAAGAGATATCCAAACATCAAGAAGGGGAAGTAAAGGATCTGTCTGCAATTTGCAGACAGGTAATTTGTTTTCAGGCTATAATATAAATTCGAAGCAATCACCTGTTCAAGCATCTCCTGCATAGCTGACAACTGGGGCAAAGCAGTTTCCATAGATGGGGCACCTGAATTGCTACATGGTTCATTTGATGAATCTGTGGAGTTAAAAGGACTTGGAGAAGGGGAAGATGGACCAGACACTTGAGATATTTTCCCCTTGTGTCTTTTTCCCTTCAGAGCTGGGGCTGGAGACTGCAAAATTGGCATGACAATTTCTGATTCACCAACCTTTGGAGGCATATCATTCATCATATCTTGAACTTCTTCCACACAAGTGTTAGGAGGTTGGTTTGGTGTCTTAGTAACATTTACATCATTATTTTGACATATTCTCTCCACATTATAAGCTCCCACACAACAATCTCTGGCCATCTGAATGTTAAGATCTGAGGCCTGGGAATAGAAGGATTTTTCCTTTTTCTCCACAACCATTATATGGGAATTTCTCTGACGGTCACACTCATTATTTGGACTGGTTCCCGTCTCACCAATAACTTTAACCTCTACTTCAACATTTTCTGCATCATTGTTGACAGCCACATCTTGAACCTTCGTCTCTACCACATTCACACCCTGACTAATTTGAGAATTCTCAGATGATGAAGAAACTCTAGACAACAACTCTGATGGAGTTACCAGATGCGTTGGCTGTTTAAATGCTATAGGAGGATTGGTAACCATAGAAATATCACTCTGTGCAGTATTTTTATCACCCTTCCTCAAATTGTCACCCGATGGAGGCGCATTAGTCTTGTTATCTTTTACAGAGTCCATTCTCCGGTCAGAAGAATATTCAAGAGCTGGCTGGTCACTACCATGATCAGTGAGAGGTGGATTAGTCTCATAGCTATTTGATGGACTTCTAAGACCAGATAATTTGCGAGTTAATCTTGGACTCAAAGGAAGTGGAGGCAATGCAGTGTGAATATTTTCCGCACTACTGTGAGAAGGCAAATCACTTGGAATTGTTTCCATACCAGAGATTGCAGCTTGAAGCGAGGTAGTAGCCTCAGAAGAAGCCAAGTTCGCAGGACGGCTGACTACGGGGGCAATTTCAGAGCTGCTCGAAATAATAGATGGTATAGGAGGAGCATTAACTACAGGCATCTCAGTGGGTCTACTTCCCTGAGGTTGTTCACAAGTAGCAGAACTACCAAAAGCATCAATAACACAAGAAATATTGGAGTCTGATTTCTCTGACTCCATGTTGTCCAGGGGTGGTGGCAGGCACTGAGATAGGTCAAGTGCATATTGCTGAATGGCTTGTGTTTGGACGCAGTAGACCTGTACAATATGTTCTCCATCTGGTAAATTGTCACTAGTTGCAGTCAAACTCAAAATAGGCATTGTGACTGTAAACTCAGCAATGTAATCTATGCGGGTTGCTGCTGGATTAGGTCCATAGTCTAGGTGTATGGCATATATAGCATTCTTCTTGGCATTTGCAAGTAGAAATAGGCCTGCACTGGGCAAGGCCACAACTTGATTAAAGAATGCATCCTCAATCTTGGGTTCAGAAGAACTCTTTATATCCAAAGTCTGAGTACACTGCCATGATTCAGCATCACTCGGCAACAGCCAACCTTCCTCACTTGCAGAGGCCCATATTTTCACTTCCCGATTAAGTGGCCCCTAAAGAAAAAGAAGGAAACAACAGATATACAGATGATTATTCGTGAACTGCTAAATTGATCTACATCACCAGACTAACCAGAAGTGAATACCAAAGAAGCTACATAACAAATTATTCTAAAAAAGCCCCCGAAGTCTGGCATGAAAGTTCACCATACATAAGAAAGATTAGGAGCATATACCGCTGTGATAAGAACAATGTGATTGGGAAGGTGAGGGGCAGTCAAGAATGTCACAGAATTAACAGGATGGCCATCATGTGGTTTCAATACTGCAAGCGGTAATGCCTTACGGTCTTCCCAAATCTTCACCTGTTGCAGAAGAGTGGCTGACAAGTAAACAACAAAGAAACAACAATAAAAAATGAAAAAAATAAAATAAAATTTCAAGGCCACATATACTAATAATTCCCAATACAAACTAATTGACTCATGAATCACATCAGAATTTTTGGCTCCATGAAGTGGTATACAGTAGCACAAAAACTTCCACAACCAATGGAAATTGCCTGTTCATTATTTTCATAGGTTGTCCCATGCTGAAAAGACCATCAAGAGTGAGCTAAGTGCCCAATTTCGTATTTCCCACTTCTTTGTCGTCCCATTACCACCCTTCTTTCTTTTTTCTTTGTTTCTTTCTTTTTCTTATTTATTTTTTATTTTTTATTTTTTATTTTTTTATTATTTTTTTTTCCCTGTATAAGTAGTGGAGGTGCACCATTCAATGTCACGTGAAGGAATACCCCTCCAAAAATCACATAAAGGGTTCCAAAAATATGACTGTATCAACAAATTTGGCCATACAATGATATGACAACCATACTGTTTGACCTTAACATTCAATGCAAAGTGGTGTATATTTCTTTATGGAAGGCACCGGCATAAGAAAGATAAAACTGGAAGACCACAAAACCAACCGGAAGAGAATACAGACCGTGCCATCCATCGATGCTGAAGCTAAACGGCTGGTCATCCATTGGCACATTGACAATTCAGTAACATCACAATCATGTTTACCAACCAACTGGACCCCATCAATTAGATTATCAACATGGCATTTAAGAGGTTCCTCTGCCAAAAATACTTCGCCCTTTCCAACTTTTGTGGTGTCAATTCTAAGGACGTGGTTTCCAATAGCAACCATCAAAATTTCCTGTAAAGCAATTCTTGTTGTTCAAATATAAAGATACATACAACTAACAACCAAGGAAAATAAGCCAAAAATGCACAATGTACTAAAACGAAAAACAAATTAGAGGATAAATTATTTGATAGCACATATTACAAATTACAAATTCCTTATTACTTGTTTGTGAGGATGCCAACACACTCGTGGTTGGATTGATTCATCCACTCCTTCAATCTGAATGGCAAGACCAATTTTGCCTGTAATTTGAGGTTTGTCTTCCTCATCTGGACCCTCATTGATCTTCCATATGAAAACCCGTCCATCAACACTAGCACTGCAGAAAATGGAAGTTAGAACTTTCCAGTAAAAGACTAATGAAAAAGACAAGTGAAAAAATTGGACAAAGATCTACCTAGCCAAAAGGTGAACATCCTCAGCGAAGAAAGCCATATCTGTTACTCTCTGCATAAGATGTACAAATATAGTGAGAGAGAGAGAGAGAGTTTTAAAAAATGAATGAATCTTCATTGTGCATCAATAATATAATACATAAAATGTCAAAGAGTGATCTTTAATATGTTTAGAAGGAACCACATACACAGTTATATGATCTTTACACTGCAGTTGGTCATTGAATATTCATGGATAAGCAGTTCATAATGTAAAGGTGAGTCGCCAGAGAAAATGATCAGAGTATCTCACAGGAAATCCACTCTTAATTCCTCTACTTGAGATGTGAAAACCGGGTGTGCTTTAGGAAAAATAAGAGGGGAGGGAAGGGGGATGAAAATTGAAATTATACTAATTATTCAAACAATCAAAAAGTGGCACAAAATTAGCCCAGTCTATAGGATACGAAGCACAAGTATAGAGGTGGTAGTGGAAGACAACGAACCATGGTGTGGCCACGAAGCAAAGATCTTATGGCAGTGTTAATGTTAAGAACGCGGATATTACCCATCTTGAGGCCATAGCATATGTAAGATCTATTAACGGCAATCTGACGGCCTAGAACGAGGCCGGGATCGGAGGCGTACTTGGTGATGGGAGTGACCTCAAGCTGGGGCTGCGCCTCGCCTTGCAACCGAACATCGATGTCGTAAATAACGCGATGGCCGATCATATGGCGTCCCTTGGGGAGCTTGGTGCTGAGCAGCCTGGTGGGAGGAGGCGCGGAGGGGGCGGTTGAAGTGGCGGAAGTGGAAGACGGTGATGGCGATGAAGATGTTGAAGAGAAGGGCATAGAGGGCTGAGGGGAGGGAGGGTTCTGGGTGGTCAAGAATGCCATCAAACGTGCACTGGCGGGAAGAAGCTGGTCCTGGTGCTGGTGCTGGTGCTGAGGCTGGTAATGATCATGTGGGGATGGTGGGTAGGGGAGGAAGTGGGGGTAGAATGGATAAGAAGGGCCGGTGGGTGGAGGATAAGAAGATGAAGGCATGGGAAAGGGAGCAGATAAAGAAGGAATAGTACTGGGACTAGGGAAGGACGGGGAGGAATTCAGATTGCCAGGAGGAGGAGGATTGGGTGAAGGTTTGAACAGCTTTTGCACATCCATTAGCGTCCCTTGCTGCTGCTGCTGTTGATTTTGGTTTTGAAGATTTGGTTTTCCGGGGGAAGCCATGATCCGCTGATTAAGACTGATTCTTCTATTCTTCTTCTCTTCTTTTTCTTCTTTTTTTTCTTTTTCTTCTTCTTCTTCCTCTTTTGGTTCGCATCTAAGATGATCTAACTATATCAATAGACAATCCCAAAACACCCTCTGTTGATCGTCTTTTTCGTCTACTCTCGATGACCCAAGACTCGACGATGAGTCGATGACTCGAATTATTTAAACTCCGAACTAGTGTACAGACTTCTTTGCAGGAGAGAGAGAGAGAGAGAGAGTGATGTAGAGCTCAAAATAACATTTTTTTTTTTTTTTTTGCTAATTAATTTTTTAATCTATTTATTATTTTAATAATGGAGTAAACAGATAACGTAATGAAATTCAATTATTACTAGCATCATCATTCACCCATCACTTCTCTTCCTAAATTTTCAGCCTCAGTTTCTGTAACTCAAGACGGACATGCAACACAGACGCACGCACCTTTCTTTGTTTCCCTTCCATAAATTTTTAGCTAAAGGACTGTTTTCAGACTCATAAATTTTGTCTCAAACACGACAAGGGATAGATTTCGTTTTGAAAAATGCTAATTCTACGATTCTTTTATATATAAAACTTACCATTGCCAACACGTTTTTAAAAAGTAGTAATTAATATGATTCCAATCTTATACGTGTTACTCATTTTGTCTTGCCGAGACAAAACATGATATCAAATGTTGTTACGGAAGACATTTTCCAAAATCAATCGATTACGACAAGGCCATCCAACGTAATACACTGGCTGCTAAATAAGAGTAGGCGTAAAAACAAACAAAATACAATATATAGATGATCATCAGAAATGAAGAAGAGTGCGCACCGCTTGCATTTTCACAATTAGCAATCCTCTTCAACACAACTATTGATGAATGAAATAACTGTTGGATTTACAATCAAATACACAAGACATCATAAAGGATTATACAAACATCTCAAATTTTGAATAATGATCATGGACGTATTATAAAACAAGTCTGGAAAAGAGGAAATAAGTCTAGTATCAGACCCATAAAAATTTTAAAAAAAAATTAAAATAAAAAAAAAAAAAAGAAAAAAGAAAAAGGGTAAGCATAAGACAGCACGAGAAAAGTAGACACTAGACAGTTTGTTTTCAATGTAGCGAGTGAGATCTCAAACTTCAACTGCAACAGCCTCCAGCTTGAGAAGAAGAGCCATCTCTACCACCTGATGGTCCTGGGATTCCACCATATCCGACTTTTATTCCATAAGACTGCAAACAAGACCAAGACTAGAGAATCAGCAAACAACACTATCTACACCTCTTCAACATTGCTATAAAAAGCAAACATGGTTCCATGTCATATGCATCATTATCCGATATACCCACTTTATATTGAAAAGTTAAAATTAATTTCCAAAATATCATCTCACAAGCAATAAGATGTCTCAAATAGGAATTATTACGTCAACACTTCAACATCCACATTTCTCCGACAAACATCTTGAAATGCACCAACACAGAGTGAGATTCTACAATCATGCCCTCGTCATCCAAAGGAACCATTCACTGCTACCATACTGAAAACCAAATATCCTCCTAGACAATTTACTAAACTTCTGAAAGATAAATATAAGATGTAAAGCAGAGCAGTAGACAATGCCTAGATTTGGAAAAGAAGCCAAAGGACGGGGGGAAGAGAGAACGAAAACTAACCTCATTTGATACATCAAAAACTCCATCCTGAATCTTCTTGTAAATGGTAGCAGCTGTTTTTATAAATGCCTGCACAAAAATTATTTACTATAAAATCTGAGAAAGGTATAGGCAACAAACCAGACTAAATTCCAACATGTGTACTCACCTCCTCAACATTCTGAGCAGTTTTAGCAGATGCCTCCATGAAAATCAATCCATGCTCCTTTGCAAACTGCTCCCCTTCCTCCGTGCTCACAGCCCTTCTGTGAGCCAAATCACACTTATTACCAATAAGCATTATAGTCATGTTTGCGTTTGCATGTTGCCTTGCATCTTCCAGCCAGCTAGCCAAGTGATTAAAAGTCTCCCTCCTGAGAGTAAACAATCAACATCATTATCCTAGTTCCTCATCTCAACTACATGGCACAAAATGGTACAAGAGAACCATAGAATATGTGCGTTTATGGGATTAAAAAAAAAATTTTTAAATCCCAAAAAATGTATGCAACATAACTCAAAGCACGTTTATGTGCACTTCTACATGCAATAGTCAGAAACTAAAATCTGTATGACTTGCAATTAGTTAAACCAAGCAAGAACCTTTTAGTACCTTGCCCCATTAGATTGTGGGATTATCATGCTACTTTCTTTGCCAATACAGGCTTAATTTGTACAGAGTTCTGTAGGGCAATGTAAAGTTCTGATGATTTGCTTGTTTGAAAATTATGAATGTTATAAGAGCACAATACAATAATTTGTTCTGCATGTTAACAACATGATATTTACATTCCCTGGGAAATTAGTTAAATGCTAACTATATAGCACAAAGTCGAACAATTATCCTTATTTTGAAACAAAGTCAGTGAATTCTCAATTTAAATGAAAACAAATACCTGGTTATATCATAGACAAGCAATGCACCAGCAGCCCCTCTGTAATAGGACCTTGTAATAGATCTGAACGATTCTTGACCCGCCTGGAATATTTCCAAACAAACTTCAGCATCTAAAATTTTGGTAACAGAAAATCCAAAATTGAATGCCCTAACAAACTCGCAAAAAATTTTAGACAATCGGTACAACTTCTACATATGTTTGATTGAGAAATAAGCAATACCTTCATGACAACCATGAAGCCAAATCTTGACAATGGATTAATGATACGATTTAAATGGTTAATTATCCGATTTCTTGCGCTAAGCTAGACATTTACTTTTGAACCGCTTCCAGTAATTTACACTAGGATGTAAATTCTAAGTATTCTAGAAACAAATAGACGCAGTTTTTGAATCTCAAGCAATTATGAATAGAATCTAAGGGGGCTTACGTACTAGTTGAATATTTGCAAAGCAGGAATGAGAGAGAGAGAGAGAGAGAGAGAGAGAGAGAGAGAGAGAGAGAAGCAAACCGTGTCCCAGATTTGAAGCTTAATTGGCTTGTTGTCAATGGTGATCATCCTGGCCCCAAACTCGACACCAATGGTAAGGTCGTGCACCGGCTGGAACCTCTTGTCCGTGAACTGTAGCAGAAGACATGACTTGCCAACCCCTGCGAAACAATCAAAGAACAAATTGGATCGAACAACAATTAACCAAAGAACGATCACACAAGAATAGTTCGATTGATACCGAAAAGAATCATACAAAATTAAGATCTTAAACCACAAAATTCGAGATTGGATAACTAAATACCGGTGTCGCCGATGATGATGTACTTGAAGAGGTAAGCGTATGACATCTCTCACTATCTTCGCGCGCGCTACGCACAGAGATATTTAGATCGCTTCTACTCCTATCTTCAATCAATCGCTAAATCTTTTGAAAAAAGATTTTCGTTTAACTTTTGAATTTAAACTCCAATATATATCTCCGGAGAAGGAAAAGGAAAAAGCACGGATAGAGAACCCGAAAGAGAAGAAACAAATAAAGGAAATTCCAGCGAGGCAAACGCGTCCACTAGTTGTCGTATATTCAATCTCCTCCGTCCATTCATTCTTATACCACCGCCGCATTATGGGCCGTACCTGTTTTCTTAAGCCCAATATTAGAAGCACAAAGTTCTCTATCAATTGGATGTGAGGAATTAAAAATGGACGTGGACAGTTTAATAAGTAAATTGATTACTCACAAAAAAATTTAAAAACTAGTTTAGAAGATATTTTAGAAGATAATAATAATAAGTAAATTGATTTAGTTTTAGAAGATATTTTCTCAAATCAGTTTAGAAGAAAATTTGTTTAGAATTTTTCTTTTCTAAGCAAATATAAAGCAAGGAGAAAATGGGCTAAAGATATTGGGCTGGCCAGTTGAATCTTGACGCAACAGGGCCGCTGTAACAGTCCATGCGGCTTCATATTGCTTACACAAGGTAATCTAAGATTCCAAGTAGCAACCACAAATAAATAAGTGAAGATGGAGATTTCAGATTAGTGAGCTGAGTTCTATCTCCAATGGTGTTCCGACACATTTTCGTTTCTGAATTCGTTCACTTTTTTTTTTTTTTTTTTTTTAATTATTATTATTATTTATTTTAAAGAATATATGATTTCTGTATCACGTACAGCACAAAGTGAAGGGTGAGACCTGGCTAAAAAAAATGAAGGTCTCAATAACATATAACAATGTCCCAAGAAGTAGTTGTGTGATGAAGTACTAGTTTCAAAAGGTTGTCTTCATCTCTGAAGTCAAATCCCTCCACCTTGGAGTTTACCGAACATGACTTGGGCTTGGCGCTGGAGTATGCTCCGAATTCACCTGCTCCTCTCCCCTTCACATGTATTTCACAGTTGGAAGAGTCGCTAAAGAAGTCAATTGCATCAATAGCTCCACCAGAGTTATACATATTTATTAACCCAATTGCTGCAAACTGAATCTTCTGATTGTAAACCTGCACAAAACCCAGAAAAGATTTCAGATTTCATAACTTATATTTACTGTTGAGCCCAGTATGAGAAGCCGAACCTTAATAGGAGATACTGTAAAGACATCACATTGCAGTACTTTCAATGTGACGTCAAACTTTTCTCCCTTTGGTAATCGCAGTAGAGACCCTGAAATTGTAAATATGTTTGAATTATCATATCTTAGAAAGCTGAGAATTGCTTAATGTTGTATGTATTCCAATGAAAATATACCTGTGCTGAAGGCAAATACCGCACAATCTCCGGTCCACAGCTTCCCAGAAACCTCTTCAAAATACTCAATATCTGCAGGAGAGACTGGCCCAGATAGCTCAGAGCTAGGATCTTGTCCAGTATTATTTTCCAGCAAAGGCCAGCTTCCTGCTCCTTGGCAGTTGAAGACGCCTAAGACTCCAGTGCATTGGTTCAAATTCCAGATCTTCAGAAGACTATGATAAGTCCAATGAAAGGTGGTCAGGAAAAATGATCTATACTAAAACTACTCACATTTTATACAACTTAAGTGGAAGGTAAATACCTCTTCCCGTCCATAACTGGGTCGGTGAATAAACAATCACTTGTTGGCCTCCCTGGAAATTTAGCTCTGAGCACTGACCCATCAGGAAGTACCAGCCTTTTAAGAACCTCGAAATCATGCTGGCCAGGCTTGTCACTGTTATCAATTATGGCATGTAGTAGATTCGTTATTTGGGGTTCTCTGTACATTAACAAGCTTCTGTATCTCCATGGTAAGATTTCTTACCTAACATAGACTCCGCAACCTCCCACAGCTCTTGCAGCTGCATGAAACTCAGCTGCTTCGTGGCGGCTCTGACAGTTTTTTTAACAATTCAATTTAAACTGGAGTAGGCTAAGCAGTAAAAAATTTAAATACCGAGTAGGAAATGCCATACATAGAACATGTCCCAATCTGGCACAAAAACTTCACCAAGAAAAATGCTGTTGAAAGCCACGGCAGCTATGTGTAGTGTCTGCGTTGTTGGGTTGCTTGGGTAGTAGTCATCGGATGCTCTTGTAATAGCACTTCTTTTTGAACTGCATTATGTGGTAGCAAATGAATTAGCTAGAGAGGAGTCCTTTGAAACAGGCCTATCAACTGATTTGTGGTCCATGCATTTTGCATTAATTCATGAATTTCAAATCTGTACATGCATTTTTCAGAGTTCATATTTGCTTTGTTAGAAAAGATAAATTTGGCAGGACATTTTAGTGCAATAGTTATGTACTGGTAAATGGAGTCCGTGCTCTGACCCATGCAGCAGATTATGCTGTTGTCTTGGAAGTTGGCGGCTATAGACTCTTCAAGTGCCTGTTGGAACCGTCTAGTAAGAGAAACTCGACCTCCTAGACCAGTTGAAACAGTTTCCAGTATGTTCTGAACATCAACCTTAACCCCATCTACATCCTGTGAAACAAGATATTTGTGTAGATCATCATAAAACTCACATATCTTAGCAGGATCTATTGTACCAATGCCATACTTCTCCATACAATCCATAGATAAATCCCTCATGTTTGCCAAATTCCCAGGAGACTGTATTGGATATATTAATTTTGGATTATACTTTTTGGTTCCTGAGGCATTTGGAAGAAGCCCTCCCCAGTATCCCAAAAGGGCATGCCATACATAGACGTACCTGAGAGTATCAAAAGAAGATAATGAAGATGAAATATCTAGAAGACAGAAATGAAGAGAAGAAATTAAGATACTCGTCGGGAAGGAAACTGAATATTGAAAACACATTGGCAGTTTTACACCTGGTGTGTGTGTAGGAGAGTTGAGTATGAACTAGGCTGCAACATCCTTATGCTACACATCCTTGGTTCTCTAAGATTTCCTTTGCAAATTTTATTTTCTTTGTTCTTTTTTAAAAGGCAGTTTGGAACCTTACTTAAGGCCAAAATTCCTCTTAATCTCTGAAACAAAATCCTTTAGACCAATTGGTGCCTTGCTTTGAGCCTCATTTGCTGTTCTCCGAAACTTATCATTTTCTTCAATGCTGACTAATCTGCCACCAAACCTGTTGGAGGAAAGAAGAAGTAAATATGCACACTATCTTGAACAAGTGAAATATGGATTAACTGACTCTGGCATTCAACATATAAACTCTATCGTGCAAAAGTGTAATATGGATTAACTTACTGTGACCCTTCAACATATGGCTCCCCTTCTTTTTGGAATTCATTGGTTGTATCTTGCCAACCATCATCTATTATCAAAAATCTTGCTGGAGTGCCTCCCTCGGATAAACTGGCAGATATAGAAGGGAAATTAATAAGAAAGAGTTTTCAAAAACCTGCAGGAGGAGTGACAAAAAAAAAAAAAATGGCTCCATTGATGAGGAGGAACAAAAAAGAAAAGAAAAAAGCTAATCCAGTAAAAGTACTTCTCAAGGGAAAATCAAGCTGCCGCACAAACTCGTAGAAGCAACTTGTGATATATGGGGAAAGGAGCAAATTTTAGACTACAATGGCAATGCCAAAATCTCATATAACCGGTTCCTCATATATAATTGATACATCTTACTCAAGAGATATGAATGTTCACTAGAAGCAACATCCGTATGACAGCATAGCAGTAGTTTCCTTATGTAGGGCACAAAACCATCCAAATTGCTTGATTTTGCCCTTTGACCATACATATATGAGATATTTATGTCCTATATAATATCCCCAATAGGAGGAAATTAAGTTTCTTAGAGGTCAATTTCATTCCCCCTCAAAGTTTCCAGATATCTGTTTTAAATGTTTACCATGTAAAAACCAGAATCAAGAATTATTTCATAATAACCTTCACCTATAGGTATAGGTGCTTTTATCATAACCAGAAGTTATTTTTAAGTCTTGATTGAAGTCCCTGACAATATAAGTGAACTATCGTGACATACATGAAGGAACTTCCAATAAGAAGCTTTTATATAGGTATAGGTGCTTTTATCACAACCAGAAGTTATTTTTAAGTCTTGGTTGAAGTCCCTGACAATATAAGTGAACTATATCGACATACATAAAGGAACTTCCAATAAGAAGCTTTTATATTGTAGATCATTTTAAAACTCTGTGATTAAAGAGACCATGCATGAAAAACTAGATTGACCTTTTAAGGCCATCTTTAATTCCTTGAGGATTAACTTCTTGGTAGAAGGCGTCCCAGGTGCACCAACCAAACCAATCTAACATTCCAGGCATCTGCATCATAAAACCGTCAAAAGAACATGTTATTAAGGTTGCTAATTATATTCTATTGCTTCTTGTAATCACAACTTGACTAAATCCAGAGGCTATATTTAATTGCCTGCTACACGAAATTGGCTGATTGACTTGCCTGTTTGGTTTCCCTAAGTGTAAAGGTTCCAAGCTGCTTCTCCAAAATCCTGCATGTGATCAGAAGTGTGTACGAGGATAGTCACCATAAATTGGTAACCAGCTTCTAACTACAATGGGGAAATGTAAGCAGCCAGCCAGCCAGCCTAATAATGGTGATCTCATATGGTTTATATCTCTGTCTGCTGCTTGAATTCACATAAGACAGGAGTTGCCATACTACAAAGCTAACATTATAAGTGCCATAGCCCCAAGTAATTTCAGAAATTTACTTAAACTTGAAACCTAAAGTTTTCTCGGAGAGCTGACCTACTTCATAGATTCATTGATCAGATCAAATGGATGGTTTCCATAATTCACAAAAACTGCTTTTAGGGATTCTGAGGTGACTATAGCTGGGTCACCTGTCAAAACACATAGAAAGTCCAAATCATCAGACAAGAATAAGAGAGAGAGATGAGAACCAATTGGTAAGTAGAAACAAATTGGTAATCCTTTTTTTCTCATCTTTTTTTTTTTTTTTTTTTTTCCTGTTAGAAGGAACAGAATGTTCATTCTTGTCAACCTTCAGGCCTAATATGCTTGTGGCTGCCTAGCGCCTTTATCCAATTCCTACTGAGTTCAAAGCCTTAACCTAGCAGAGCTGAATTGGATTGTCCTGTAGTATATTTTATTGGTTTTTTCTTTACATGTTCGGATTGGTGTAATAGATAAGTCAGTAAGTACCAAGTAGCATCAATATCTCATCTCATACATTTTCTCAGCAAGTTTATTTTAACATTGTATAGCAAAAGTGCTTCATCATAATATGATCGATGCAATAAAAAGAAAGAAACAAAAAAGGGATAAGCACAACTTCAAACTCTTACCACTTTCAACGCAGAACTGGAGTTCATTTGATGAGTTCCCCTGCAAACTGCTTCTAAAATCACCATCTAGCACAGGCAAGAAAATGATATAAGAAGTTGCTGTTTCATTAGATGCTCCAAAGTCTGGTGCTTCCCTTACTTCCAGGAGCAACATCTGAGTTTCAATAGGAATATCGCTTCCTGAATTCCCCACTCGTGGTATCATCCACCACATTTTAAATCTAAATATAGACAGTAACCTCACATCCCTGCATCACGAAAACACAATGTTCCATTAAACTTGTAATTTGGATCTCCATTCTCCAAATGACACTCCCATGGGAAATCAAAATATAAAATTTCCTGAATCCTGTTCATTACCATTAACGATTAAACAAAGAATCGCTGCAATTTCCATTAATGAAATGTATGGTTATAGCTATCTCCATTACCAAAACCCTAATGATATTTCTTTAGAGGTATGGATGATATATCATAACTAAAGTGAGATTACAGGCTCATTTTGATATTCACTGAAACAATAAAAATTGGCGGAGATAAATGGGTCAATATCAATCCGTTTGAAAAGTTCAAAGGCTAAAAAACTAAGATGAAAAGAAGAGCGCGCATACTCGATAACTCCAAGCTTGAAAACATGTCGGGAAGTCGCCTCTGTAGAAGTGGCACCCACAAAAGCTGAAGAATTGGTCAATGGTGTCACTACCACATTGTCAGGCACTTCCTTCAATGCGACCTTCTCTTTAATACTAAGAGTACCATCTTTAAGGACGGGCTTTGTACTGAGAAACATGGAATGTCTGCATGCCTGCAGTGGCCTGAGTCGACGGCGGCCCCCATGTGCGAGAATCCTCTGCTTTGAAGCTAACAAGGAGGAGAATCGGGCAGAGTCAAGTTGTAGAAACGGCATGGGTGGAGGTAACACGGTGGTGTGAATCATGGCGGTGGTGGTGATAGAGTGAATTGTATTGCAAAATAGACCGTTGGGAAAACCGTTATAACATGTAAGGGAGACACTGTAGAAGTAATAGGTTTGGAGTGGGGAGATGATAGGATGAGGCAAGCCTTTGCCTCCGTTGGAAAAAATGAACCTTTATAACATGTAAATATTTTGTATGGGAGAGATATTATGTGATGTGGGTTGGTTCCAAGTTGATAGGAGGGAGAGACTCAAGAGATGATGGGATCAGGCTAGCCTTTGCATAATGGCCACATTTAATTTCCCACTCTTGTGTCTTTTTCAATCTTCTATGGACATTACATTTTCCACTTGCTTGGGGTTTAGGCCACCACTCACATATCTTCTTTGTATTGTATTGCAAATTTTAGGAATTTCAAGTCATCTATAAACTATAATCGCCTATTCTAATTAATATCCCGAATTAATCATCTTGTAAGGGTTTTTTGAATAATATTTGATTCAAAAAATATATTTTATCTTGTATGAAATTTAGGAGGCCAGTTTAGCTCCATCCAAGTAGCCAATCTATTTTCTAATGGATTTTATAATCAATCCGTAGTAGTCTTCATAGTGTATTACTCCAATCCCAGATATGGTGCAGAAAAGGAATGGCAAACACATTTTGATAAAAACTGAAATAGTATTAAAGTAGCCACAAGATATGGCTATATCTCCTGTTCTCAATCAAATCACCATTACTAGGCCAAAAAATTGGACAAGAGAAAAAAAAAAAAAAAAAAAGAAGAAGGAATTAGAGAACAAATCTAATGAAGTTTTTACTGCTATCAACCAAAGGCTTAAAATCCTGATTAATGTTAACCTATCTTGCTAATGACATCTAAGAGGCAGCAGTAGCAACTACTATTGGACTCCTTACGTAGTGCTTGCCATCCGACCAAGTTAGCCCTCCAAATACGTAGTTTTTAGAAACCCCATGTCCCTTGGCTTCCAGGGTCAAACTAAAGCTCTTCTCTTCTCCAATTTGATCAAATTTCAAGATCTCAGGATGAACATGAACTGAAATTCCACTTGGTTCTCGGACAAGAGCTGAATAGGTGCCTGGTGAACCGACATTCTTCAGCTTTCGAGTCACAGTAACAGACCCTGAGAGTTTAGGGACTGTTATGGATGGATAGTTGAAATCCAGAAGACTAGTTGCCTTGGGACATTCATAAGGAGCCCCGGAAAAGAGTTCAATGGTGGTCTGATTGTAACCCAGATAGCAAAGAAAGCCCAAATAATCCTTGGCGGTTAAGTCATAGACCAAGCCAGGATCCATGGCACGGTTTGGTCGCATGTGGCCAGCACCATAATTAAACGGGGTTGCCTTCACAAAGGATCCATTGCGAATGGGATTCACAGTGTTATCCCTTGTTCTTGCTGTAGCAAAACATTCACAAAGAAATGAGGTACAAAAACAAAAACAAAAAGCAAATTCAAGATTATGGAATTTCTTAAATGCAGAGGTCTTTACCGCTTGTCATGATTGCGGATCTTATTGCAGATGGGCTCCAGTCAGGATGGAGTGTCTTAAGGAGACCAACAACCCCAGAAACATGAGGGCAAGACATAGATGTGCCAGACATCATGGCAAAAGGAGCTATAGGTTCTTCTGTTGGGGCTTTTGTTTCAGTGAAGGCAGCTATGATATTCACTCCAGGAGCAGTAACATCAGGCTGAACATTGAGGTAAATTTTGAAATGGAAACAACAGTTACTTAAATATATTGACGACAAATTGCAGTGGAGGAAGCACAAATAGATAGCCTTAAATGATGGCATTGGCTACTTAATTGGTAGCGAATGAGAAGGAAAAATATTCAGCAATGTCAATCAGTTCGTATGAAATTAAATTCATTTTTTGCGCGATCAATCCCAAAACATTACAAAAGAATCAATAATGGATTCATGGCCAAACCTTGAGAATCTCGGGTGTAACAGTGTTAGGCCCTTGGGACGAGAATGCGGCCATGAATGGGGCAGGCTTTGTGTAAAGTTCTGCTGCTGGGGCCGTTATAAATGCCAATGGATCGCTGTTAATTCAAAAAAATAAGTGAGTAGAATGGAAAAAGAAAATGTTGGTCTTGGAGAGGGCGAGAGACTAAGTAGAATTGTTGTAAACAAAGACACAGAAAAAGAAAGAGAAAGAGAGATACTCAGTAGAATTGATGTAGGCAAAGACAGCAAGACCATCTTCATAGTTAATATGTGATGCTGGTAGTACGTGGGGATCAGCAATAATGTCATTACCATCGAGCTTATCATTGCAAAGAATCATCCCTACTGCACCAGCAAGAGCTGCTTGTTTTCCCTTGTCCAATCTTGCAGTTACCCCCCTCAGACAGGCCAAAATTTTACCCTTCACCTTTTCAGGATCCAGCGTTCCCCCCTTACACAGCAAACTGAATATCAATTAATAAAAGGCTTCAGTTCGAAGCTTTTAATTGAAATTTAAAGAGGAAAAGAAGTGAAACAATTGCTTCTTACGCGTCATTAATAGAGGCATTAGCAGCTTTAGCCTGTGCAGGACTAATAAGTGGGTAGAATCGATCTTCTGGCAAAGGTTTAGACAGGCTTTCTCCCTGGTATTACAGAAAGTCTTAAAACAAAACTAGATAAAAAAAATAAAAAATAAAAAGAGTAGGAAGAAGATGTACCATGAATCGCATCCCATTGCGGAGTTCAACAAAAGCTTGGAACTGTCGATCCAACGTGCTTGCTCCAACAGTTATCATCCAAGGTGAAACATTTGAGACAGTTGCAGGTGTTGGACCAGAATTTCCAGCTGAGCCTACAACAACAATACCTTTCTTAATAGCATGGAATGCCCCAATTGAAATGCCGTCACTAAAATACTCGGTCGGATCGCCGCCGAGAGACACCGAAAGCACATCAACCCCATCATGTATGGCCTCATCAAAGGCCGCCAATATATCAGCATCAACGCATTCAATGGTAGCATTAATTTCTGGCCAACACACCTTGTAGGAAGCGACTCGCGCTTTAGGGGAACCACCTTTGGCAGTTCCATTAATGCCCACACCAAACACATTTGCACCAGGAACAAAGTTCCCCCCTGCTGTGGATAGCGTGTGAGTGCCATGACCATCATGGTCAACTGCCGTCTCAAATGAAGAGTTCTGTGGCCCAGCAACCGAAGCATAGCCTTTGTTGAAGTATTTTGCTCCAATTAGCTTCCTGTATTGCATTTTCACACCAAGAAAACAAAAAATCCCAAGTGAACAAGATTTCTCTGTGTATATTCATCAGAACCAATAAATAAATAAAATTATAGCAAAAGTATGATGCAAGTTTTGTAAAAAGAAAAATGTTTGAAGTGGTAGTCAAGCAGACCTATTGCAGAGGACTCCTTCACTGGAATCACTTTCACAGAATCCTTTCCACTTTGATGGGATGGGTCCAAAACCTTCATCGCTGAAGCTATTTGCTTTAGGCCAAACACCTAGAATTAATACCACATTTCAATCAATAACAAAAAGGAGAAAATTTATCATGAGTTTAGTCTAATCCAGAATTTATTAGAAGGTTGAAGATTATGTGAGGTAAGGGGGCACACGTATTTTCAATTGAAGCCAAAGATTTAAGGGTCCAATTAATTAGGACTTCAATTATGCTGTAGATGCTGAGAATTAGAGTAATTACCAGTGTCAAGAGTCGCAATGATTGTGTCTTCACCAAACCTGGCCTTGTTCCACAAGGAACTGGGATGAATAACACCCTCTTTTTCCAGTAACATGAAATCCCACGAATGAGTTGTGTGTAATTTTCTTCCTTGGCTTAAGAAAACCGACACAACTTTTGGATGCTCTGCAATGCCAGTTAATATTATATACCTCACCATCTTGAATTATTCCTAATCAAATATACAGAATGAAGGTACTGGGTATATATATATTTTCTTTATTCTCACTCGCAATTTCAGCTGCCTCTTCCTCTTCAAGGTGGGCAGCAAAACCATTGATATGGTTTTTGTACGAGTAGATAATTGCATCCTTGGCCCTCTCGTGGCTGCATGGAAACAAAGTCATAAACAAATTAATTTTACATTAATGAAAAAGAATTACGAAAGAACAAGACGTAGAAAATCATAATATAAACGTTACAAAAATACCAATTAAGTTGCATACCTTCCCAAGAATGATCCGAGAAAGTCAAAATGAGAATCAGTCACCCGATCAAGATCAGCTGCAGAAACCTTTGGACCATGTGCATGGGATCCCAAGTAGACTATATAAGACTATATCAGAGAAAAAAGAAGAAGAAAAGATGATGTTAGTTTTATGACCATGCATGCAGAGAAAGCAAAATGAAAAGTAGAGAAGATACATTGCCTTTTTTATTGCAAAAGCAGGTGCTTGGAACAAAGAAAAAAGGAAAAACAGAAAGAAGAAAACTGAAAGCTTGGAAAATGACGTCTTTTTTTGCCTGTTAAACTTCATGGAGGAAGAAACTATGTTCCTCAAGGATAATCGCACTTGTTATTTATAATAAAATCGCAATATCAAATGCATGCCCTAAAACTAGGACTTGAGAGGTAAAGTCGTTGACAGGAAAAGAGTCCCTCTTATGGATAAAACTCGATCTGCCATATATAAGAAGCTATTAGGGGACATTGCCTTTTCCTTTCAAGAAATTTAAATAAATTTGATGCACATGAATGTTTAGGAGCTTATCAAGTAGTAATTAAAGAAGTTTAAAGTGTGTTGCAATTGAATGAATATACACTATCTGTCGACGTTGATACAAACTATGACTCTGACTTTGATACAAACTACAACTCTTGCTGACAGACCATATCTTATCATGGGTTGATCAAGATTATCACGTTGCTGCTATTTATTCGGTGGTCTCTCTTTATCTTCATCTACCTAAATTACAATTAAAGCTCACTTAATTAGCACCCAATGCAACAATGCAACACGTTCACAATCCTATATTGCATTGGAATGTTTAACATAGCTAAGCTTGTGACAAAGTTGTTATCTTAAATGAATATAATTGACCATTATTTCGTGATTATATATATATATATATATATATATATATATATATATATATATAATTTTTCTTCTTTTCTTTATCTTTTGCTGCCGACCAAACAGGAACTTATAATTCAACTTATCAATTTCTAACGAGTTTTATTTTTATTAAAAGAACATAACAACAAAACGTCAATATAATCTCCTATTTTAATTTTCTATTAGTACATCGTTTACAAGTTACGACTCCTAGGAAGATTAATGGCAACAAACCTATGATTCCTGCAGGTTCAAAAATCGAAATGTCTTTGAGAGCCTGAATCAGTCTCAAAAAGAAATTAAAAGAGAACAGAACTTCTAGTGTCTCCATAGAATAGAAGACCAACTACATTAATTATCAAAAAGATTCGAATCACAAACATATATGGAGTCCTCTACATTTGGTGTTTTGACTTTTTTTGTTTTTGTTTTTAGGGCCCGTTTTAGGATTGTTTTGGGCTTAGTTTAAGTGTTTTGATATGAAACTCCTTACTAAAACAATATCATTTTGCTATACTTAGCTAGGGAGAAAAGGATAGAGAGAGTTTTTTTTTTTTTTTTTGATAAACTGGCAGCTTTCATTTTATTAAATATCAAATGAACAAAGCATTTCGATAAACTGGCAGCTTTTATTTTATTAAATATCAAATGAACTTTTTATTAAATATCAAATGAACAAAGCATTACGCTCTGATACAAGAATCATGCTAAAGACATTCAGGGGTTCGTGAAACCACGTCATAGTCTCCTCCTGCATCGAGGCCAACCTAGCTAAAGTATGAGCTGCTTGGTTGATCTCTCTGCGTACATAGACCATACTCCAACATGAAATAGTTGCTAATTCAGTACGGATATCATCAACAAGGTGTCCACTACGGCTCCAATCCGATTCGCTAGAATTCACGGCATCAACAATTATTTTTGCATCACCTTCTAGACAGACATGCATGTGTAAGCCCCATCTCCCTTGCCAACTGTATGGCCATAATGGCAGCCACAGCTTCCGCAGCAGTTGCAACTGGCTCAAGGACCCCTCTTCGTGTAGCACTCCTAGCTGCTAACAAGCATCCCTGATGATCCCATAATAGGTCATCATCTATAGTCCATAAGCCTAAATTAATAGGTTGGGTCTACTTAAAGTACATTAATTACTATTTTTTTTTTTCATACTTTCTTAATATGAGACACAAATGAAACTGCCTCTGCCTACCCTACCACTTTAACTGCACGGTCCACACCGCCGTAAACGATTAGTAAAAAAAAAGCCAACTTTGGTTACATTGTATCTAATAATTGCCCGTTTGTGTGGTCTTAGTCTACACCACCATAGTAATGGAGGTCACACACATACGGCAGTCAGTGAAACTAGCTCTAGTAGGTTTTTTTTTTTTTTTTAAAAGAAATATTTATTTTAAAAATTTTATCAAGGGAATTTTCTTAAGTGAATCTTATTCAAAGCAATTATCAATTTTCACCTTTTAAAAACTTTTTCGAAACCAAATCTCCATTAGTTAAAAATTGAAAAACAAAATTGTAACTTGACTATTTTTTTAAAATAATTTTATCTCCAATCTTAACCAATTACTGATATCTCTCCATAATCCTTCTCCGTCTCAAAGTGATCTTGCATGCCGAGACTTTTCAAAAGAACCGAGTTGGCCACTAACAATAATAAATGTTGATCCCAACTACTAATAAATGTGGTCTCCTTATAATAAACGTGGCATATTATTGTATTTGTAAATTTTAAGACTGCGTCACACCGATGACGTGATCATGGAACCAAATCGAACATCACAATGATCACATTCGTGGAGAAATACGTACGCTTACTTCCAACTTTCGGAAATAAATAAATAAATTATTGAGGTTCTTTGAGATTTGATTTTTTCACCAAATTACTCTCTCAGTTTAAAATTGTTAGGTTTTAAACACTTATTCACCTTCTTCAAGGTGTTGTTTGAAATTGTTGAGCAAATTTTAACATAATGAGAGATTTGAAAATAGCTATATATTGATCAGGTCACGATTTCATACATAAAAAAATGCGATTCCAAATCAAATTAAAGAATAAGAATTGTTTGAGATTACGTTTTAAAAAAATTGAGCAAAATTTTAAAGAATAAACTGCAAATTTTAAAATTTAAACTGCGATTTTGCTAAAAGCTTAACTGCGTTTTTAAAAATCACATGCATATTTTAAAATCATAAACCCAAATGGACCTAGCTAAGAAGATATATATCCAATGGAGCGATGAAATAAAAGAGATCTCTACCATATTTTCCCTTATAAATAAGGCCTAATATTGTCCCAATAATTACATAAATAATAATAATTTCATAGGAATAAACGCAACCAAACTTTCTTTTATTTTGTTCTCCATATATAGGACCATATATATCCAACAAAACTTTATTTTAGAAAAGGCAGGTACATCGATCGTAGGAGAGATGAAACGACCATTTTCTTAATATTCTCAATGTTAATCGATCGGTACGTAAACCCGATTTGATAGGTAGAAGAGACTAGAAGAGTAAAGGCCTGGATATATAGGTAGAAGATCATAACTCATAAGAATACTAATGCTCATCAATGCCAACCTGATTTGATACAGACGCCTGCAGGATGAGCTGATAACATGCTTCGAATTTCTCTTTGTTGAATTGATGAAGAAGAGTGCAGAGTTTATTCTTGCAGAAATCAAAGTCCATTTCCTTCATCACATGCAGCGCTACGGCAGCAGCAACTGTGGATGGCTGATAATGCACGAATCTCAAATCACTGAGCAGAGAAATAGAAAAATGCTCAAATAAGGCCGTGAACTCCATAGCACGTCTGTGATCTGCGGGCGGGGATGTGTTTTTGATTATGTAGCTCAAGAAAGAAAGTGGGATAACCGGGTTCATCTTCCATTCTAGCAGAGAGAGCACCAAAAGTTCCATTTTTTGGATTGATTTTGGGCTAAACACAAAGCTCGATTTCTCAACTACCTGGGATCGGAATTTTAAGTGGCCGGGAACCATACGCATGTAAATCAATCAATCAAGTAAATTAATTATTAAGGTATATATGAAAGAGATCGAGAGTTTACTAATAATTACTTACTTGTAGATCAAGGAGAAGAGGAACGTGGGTTTCGGCCACTTTGGCTGCTAAAGAAAGACAAGCGAGTGCAGCCAAGTGCAGCATCCATGGCTTCATGTCCCTCCACATGTGCAAGCCGAGCAGAAACCGATCAAGATAGTTAACCGATAAAACTGCAGTGAAGGCGGAGAAAGCATGGTAAGAATTGAGAGCCAGGATCAACTGCAAGGCCTCCTGACGAGCTGAAGTGATAAGATGATCAGGATCAGATAGATCTACGCAGCAGCAGCTACAAATCTTGGGATGCGTCTCGTTTTCCTTGGATAACAGCATGTGGAGGCCGTGGGCTTGCCCAGATTCCTTGTCAAGCTCGTCCACCTCCACCAAATAATTATTCCAAGCTTGTGCTTCTGGGCGCTCAACATTAATACTCCAGTAATCTTCGTTGCAGGAAAGGTGGTCGTCATTCACGAGACCATCTGCAGGCAACTGATTAAAATTTGGTTGCTCTGGACTTGGAGTGATCATAGTTTCAATTTTCTCTGCTCGATCCACTGTCGTCTGGACCGGACGCTATTAATATGCTTTCGTTGTTCCTAGCTACTTCTTACTTAATTGATCCAAGATTAATTAGGAGTACTTAATTGTTAGAAGTTACTACGGTACTACCCATATTAATCCATTTATTAATAAATATGTTGAATTCTAAAGCCTTTTTGTCTGGATTTCACACCGACGACCCTTTTAACTTTTGAGAACCGAGATATAAATGCATGTACACTAAGTTAGATATTCAATCAATAATTAATAATAGCAGTCTGAGATGTGAGATGTGAGATGTGAGATGTGTTGTGCCTAGATCTCCTCTTTCGTTTAAAATGTTTTGGGGGAGTCCCGAAAAGAGAGGGAAAAAAAAAACTATTGTTAATGTTACCTACCTCCATAAATCAAAAAATAAGCCAAAAAAACAAACGAGGAACAAACAAAAAGAAAGATACTCCAGTCCTGATTGACTTAGAACTTGGCGAAGTCAACCTGGAATTGAGCCACGTGCTATCATTATCGATTGTCTGATCCCTTTATCATATAATTAAAGACCGAAATAGACCAAAGCAATTGATTCAATTTTTGTTATGCTCTTATTTTAGTTTTAGTTTTTTTTTTTTTTTTTTCCCCCATTAATTACCACTTCCCAATACTTTTTTTTTTTTGAACCTTTGAAGGAATAAGTTGTAACGTTTCCTTTTTATAATAAAAACTTCATACGAGTAACGATCAACGTTATTCCCACCTTGTTGATTTTTGATTATACAGTGGAATACGCGAGAATGCCACCATAGAGGATGGGCTATTGGTCCAATGTAAGCCCACCTGGGTGCTAACAACACGAACAGGTCCAGGCTGAGAGCTAGGAAAACAAATCCATCAGCTAGGGACCTCAATGCCCCAATATTCCCGGAAATAGGCCAAAGCCCGATTGAAAGGAATCTTGGTTCGCTGGTCAGGATAAGGGCCACCTTGAGCGGTTGGGTTTACAATAAACGTCATCACCTTCACCTAATAATGCCAACCTACCACATGATATAACATACGCACACCGAAAGAAATGACTTTGATCTAACGTTGGGCCTAGCACTAATAGCTCCAATGCTCTGCCCAGTTAGTATAGGCCTCAAACTTAAAGCTCACTAAAGCCCACTAAGATCGCCATTTCAACAAGTCCCTATTTTATGAAGGGACACTCTTTTCAAAAATAAAGGCATATAGAAGTATTCTCTATCTCACAAAAACTCTTCACTTTATATTTCTTTATTACCCACTATACTAACTTAATTATTAGAGTGTGACGGAGTTGGATGACTTTTTTTTTTTTTTTTTTTTTTCTTTTTAATTTGCAAGAACTCCATCACCAGTTTAGGTTAACAGTTCGAAAATTTGTTCTAACAATTTAAATGGATTGTGAGCTAACATTTCATAAGTTTGTTCGTACTAATTTGGGATGGTGAGATGAGCGTTACAAATTAATTGCAATCAAATTTGTAGTATAGAGTGAACGTAACAAATGATTTTTTTTTTTTGAACACGTCCGTACAAGAGAGATGAGGGGGATTCGAACTAGTGACATCTGCTTCATTAACCTAATAATTACCTTGTGTTTGCATTACAAGTTACAAAGGGCCGGGCCGGGAATCTTGTTAAAAGAAGAAAAAACATTGGGATTCAATTATTTGCTCATGATCATCTTGCGTAACTCAAAGACATTTTTTTCTTTCACAAAATTGATGTTAAGTCATATAGTTATTGAACAAAAACGTACAGGACCCACTTGGGCCACTTCTCTTAACGTTGTTCGGGAGAGGCTGTCTCGGTTTATAATTGCACCTTGTTCGAGCTTTACCCAACTAAATAAATAAATAAATATATGAATGAATCTGTCCGCACTTGGTCAAATTTCGCTGTTAAATAACCAACCTCATCTAACGCATCCTGCATCACTGGCCTTGTCTTATTCAATGGTTTTGGCCCCGTCTAAACACCATCAAAATCCGTTAAACAAAACATAAAAAATGATTTACAAGAAGAAAATGAAGGTGCGTATACACAGTAATATTCAGATAGAGGTCAAAGTGAAAAAGAAGGAATATTGACCGAAAGTTAATTTGATAGGGGGGTGAAAAAGGGAAGGAAGATAATCCAAAGAAGCCCACCTGTAAAACCCAGGCAGCTTTGGCTCTATCTATGGAACTATTTGTCAGACAGAGGCCTTGGTTGCCGTCTTCTATAGGACCTGTCCTTCTCCTACCCATGGAGTTTCTTTTGTCTCTACCTCTCCCTCCTCTGCTTTTTCTGTTTCAACGACTCTTTGAATCCATGCCTACTACTCTTTGCCTCCAACGCTACAGAAAGCTATCAAAAGGAAGCTCATCAAACCTATATGCCTATAGCCTATATATATATATATATAGGTATACTGTATTGGGAAGGCACAGAAACGAGATCCTGCTACTGCTTGTGCTTCCCTCAAAACTCCCTAGCTATGATGTTCTTCTCTGCATTCTACGGGTATGTTCTCCAAGTCCTATAATTATTTTGGCTTCCTAAATAGAATAGGGTTGATTATCGGTGAACTCGTAGATTTTTCGACATCATTATCCAAATAGCTAGTCCAAAGTGGGGCGAGAAGAGAATTTATCTATTTTGCTATATATATATATTTGTTTCTGTATATATATAATTGTAGTTGATATGATTCTAAATGCTCTGGTGATGCATACTTTCATAACTTGGTGTGCTTTTGCAGGTTGTGAAGATGAAAAATGAAGAGACAAGTACTCTAGTCTAGTGTTTAATTTGTCTGCTGCAGATATGCTTGCCTGGCTCCCTGAATGCCATCTAAGAAGCTTGCCAAAGAGTGTTGGCTACCTTCCTACTTGGCATGAGGGGAGTCATGCAGGCCCCAACCAGCAGACGAATGTACAATTGCATTAATCCAATGAAAAAACACGTATTTCCCAATTATTGATGCTATATGCTGTTGGTAAAGTGAGATAGACTTGGAGGTTGTTGAAGGCAGATTTAAATATGATCCGTGTTTGTGCAGATGGATATCATATTAGTCTTTGCATATCTTTGTGTATTAATAATCAACGGATGGTACGTGCCTCATGGAAAATTTTGGATAGGGTTTGAAATTTTATAAATTATAGTTATATATATGTGGCTGTGAATTAAGTAGTATAGTTTTAATGCAGGCTGCTGGGTGGGGTGGCTTTGGCTTTATGTTTAGAGTGATGAGTGAAAAAGACTGATATCCTCCGGTCAAATAAATTTGTTTTTGTCCATGATCAACGGCAGCTAGCTAGAGCCTACACCTCTTGTTCATCATACCTGAATTTCACTCTCTTCGGATAGGAGTGCACCTGCCGATCGATCGAACAAGATAGTCCGGCCCCGACCCGGTAACGTACGTACGTACGTAGAAGCTTGGAGGCTTTGTTTTGTTGGAAGTTATTTGTAATATTGTTTGATTGTGCAATGTACATTTCTTGATTGAGATTGTTTTTTGGTTGTATTTATTTGGGTTTTGATACAAGTAGTCATGATTCTTGTATGACACCCCGGAAAATGATTTGAAATGCTAAGACCCGTATGCAAGTGTCATTATTCTTGTACTTTGGGAGACTTGAGAAGTCTGAGGCTAGCTAGACCTGCTTGGGTTGCCAACTTTGACTGGGCATCACACTCACCAAACAACAAAGACGTGCACAGTTTCCACCCACTCGAAATGGGCCAGTGAGGGTATTCAATTGCCACATGATTTGATGCATCCATCGTCTGGGTCGTCCTTAATCTGCTTTTATGCCAACTCAATAATTTGAAGCCGTCTTGGAATTGAAGGGTAGCTCAATTAGTTAAGTGGAGGTTACTCGTTCAAATTATTCTTCTTCACTCTTATACATACATGTCAAAAGTAATAATAATAATAATTTCAGGGAAATTCGTAGCTCTTTACCTTTTTATACAAATTGCTAATATTTGTGATAATTTTTCTTTTTATATATATATATATATATATAAATAAATAAATAAATAAAACAACAACTCTTGTTTCTCAACCGAAAGAGAGAGCGTACACCACCATATACATTACCTCTTTCAATAGCGAAAGAAAAAAAAAAAATCAGGGCTAGTTCGTCAATGATTTTTAGGACTATTTGCATTAACAAATAATTCAAATTATTCAACATATAAATTATAAAATACTCCCAAAATACTGATTTTTTTTTTCCTACTTAAATGTGTGGGCAAGCTCTTAAACACTAAGACTTCACTTCACCTCTCATGTCATGTCATGGAGTAAAGTTACAAGGATTAGAATCTTCATTGTGTTCATCTATTGGTGATTTTAATGCAACGGTTCAAGTTCTTCATCTCTAATTATCTAATTTTGTATTAAATTTGTGTCAAGTTTGTTGGTTATATCAAAAATTACTAACCATTATGTTGAGTATCAAGTCGTGTTGAGACATGAAGATAAGATTATATAGGTCAATCCTAATCTGATTCATTTAATTAAACAGGTCAAACTTTTCAACGTTAACCATTTAATTTTGTATTAGATTCATATCTAATTCGCAAGTCGTGTAAAAAATTGGGCCCTATCGAAAACTTGGGAATGCAGATAATATAGCATATACGAGCCATGACCCATGAGTTGTGCCTAATATATATTGGTAGGTTCAGCCCAAAACTTGGTCTATTGGACCCGTTGGGGCCATTCATGATAGTAGGGCCGTTGGTATTTGATCTCATTGGCCCGACTCTTTGATGGGAGATCAGAATCGAGTCAATTATGTCACACACGCTCTCTCTCTCGGCCGCCCAACGTGTCGTCTTCATACAAACTCCTCAATGCGAAGCGGCCACGTATCAACCAACGGTTCGAAAGTGGAGGAAGAAAACAAAACTCTCACACTCACTCTCGCTTCTCTCGCTCTCTCTGCGAAAAAGAAGAAGAAGAAGAAGAAAAGGACAGCAGGCATGGCCATTTCGTGCCCAGAAGCCACCGACCTCACCACTGCACCCTACTCAAGAGAGCAAAAACTTTCCATCACAGACACCGAAAACGCCAACACCAATAGGACCTTGTCATTCTCTTCAGTCAAACTACCCCACCTCACCGACTTCCTCCACGATCTCCAAATCCACCCCAACCCATTAGACCACAACCCATTCTACCGTCCCTCCGACGGCTTCTACATCTCCCACACCGACGTTATCCTCCGACACATCCTCTTCGATCTCTCCTCTCCCCCCCACTCCACCACCTACCATCGAGCAGGCCCGCGCAACCGAGTCTTCTTCGATCCTTGTCAAACCCGGGCTGCCATCGTCACGTGCGGGGGGCTCTGCCCCGGTCTCAACACCGTCATCAGGGAGCTGGTCGTGGCCCTCTGGGACCTCTACGGGGTGCGTCAGATATTCGGGGTGAAGGCTGGCTACAGGGGATTCTACTCCTCGGAGCCTGTGGAGCTGAATCCCAAGCTGGCCCACAGCTGGCACAAGATGGGCGGCACTGTGCTTGAGACCTCTAGGGGCGGTTTTGATCTTCACAAGATCGTCGATGCTATCCGAGATCGCGGCATTAACCAGGTTTTCTTCTCTCTTCTTTCAAGTGTGATACTCCGTGACTCAATTATATATGTTAAATTTCTTACCTTTGATTTTACTTTTGATGATCATCAATGGGGTCCTCAGCCTTTGAAATTCATGAAGCTTTGCTTTCTGTGGTGCGTCTTTAACCTTGGAAAAGGGTTTTTTTTTTTGGTCTTACTTAAATTGACTGAAATTTTACCTCTGATGTTTACCTATGAATATTTCTAAAATTCCCCTGCTTTTCTAGTTTTTAATTAACATAAACAGGCCTTAAAGGGTTTAAGGTTGAAAATTTAGATATAATGGTATGTAACAAGATAATTTAGGCATTTTTCACCATGCTGAAGTCCTCCTCCTCTGTTTTTGTGGAATAGCCTACAGGGTAAATTATTTTTCTTATTTATTTGAGCTTTTAAGCTACTCACATAATTAATCAAATGCCCTCGAGTATTCAAGGACCAAATTCTTGAACTTATGTAGACGTCTTCCTCCTTAAAATGACCACCGCAAGAGACTTCATAATGATGTTTTTAATGTTGAGGTCTTCATATATTTTTCCTCTCATTAAAGTTTTTATGTTCTCTCAAGCTGGTCATAGAACGAAATGGGTCAAATAATCGTCACAACCTATGAGCGCAAAAAAATAGTCATCTATAGTGTAAACGGTTTCATCCTTGATGGATACAAGACATGGAGGATGGTTATTGTTATATCTTAAGTCCCTGTGTCCAAAGACATTATTAGTACACTGACCTCTTCAGTGTTCAATGGGACAAATTGTTCGATTTCATATCAAATGTAAGTACCTGTAATGGCTTCATAATATCAAGTTTTTACTTCACATCAAATCCCCACGCTCCCCCAATATTCCCTCCAAAATCCAAGCCCCACCAAAAATTCATCACTTCCAATTCTGATGCAGCGTAGGATTGTGGTGAACAAGAAAAAAAACAAGTAAAAGGGATAAATATTCCTAAGATTGTGAGACTATCACAAGAATCTAAAAAATCTTCTTAAACAATAGAAACTATCCATGCTTTAAGGAAAACACAAAGAAACTCAACTCTAAGTAATTTTTATTAAACAAACTCAATAATAATCATAAACTGAATTGTTAAAGGCTATAAGCATATATTTATAGCACAAGACTCCTAATCCTAAGAAAACAATGAAATCAAGTTAATTTAGCAGTCTACTAAAGACAACTAAACCAAATAAAAGACTAACAAAAAAACCTAATTCAAATAAAGACTGAAATATAAGATAGAATAAACGACTAACAAAGAAACCTAATAAAAGACTAAAGGATAAATAAGATAAGATAAGATAAGCCTTGAATTCCAATCTACATCATCCTCCCGAGGTTGGAGAGGATTCGCCCTCGAATTCGGACTGTCTTTTCCACGGTCTTTCGGATGTCCAGTCAACTCATTCCACTTGCCTTTCCTCAAGATCAAAACAAGGCAACATCCCAAAATAAACGTGACGCTTCTCATCATCGAAATACCTTGATGGTTGTCATGAAAGCCACACACACTACTTGGCAATACTTCAAATTTGCTCTTCTTCTCTCGTTCTTTCTCCCTCTCATGTGCCATGAAGATACTTCAGGACGGGCCAACCGTTGTTTCCCTTGTGAACATATAATTTTCCTCCTCCGCATAAAACTCACCATAATCTTCGTTAGGAGAATTTAAAATATCTTCAACATCAAGGAAATCAACATAATCAACCTCTTCACCATTAAAATTAGACACTTCACCTGAAAGGTCTTCATCAACCTCTTCATAATTGTCGATGTCACCCTTGGGCTCTTCTTCTTCCAATTGATCATCTTCGAGGCAAAGGCCGCCAAACATGGGAGAAAAACCATCTTCTTTGTACTCTTCCACTTGGTCATCTTCTTCGGGGTAGAGGCTGTCAAGCATGGGAGAAAATCCATCCTCTTCGTACTCGTCCTCTAGGTCGGATGCCAAAGGTCCTTCACTCGGTTCTTCCTCATTGACATCATCATCATAGGTTGGTGGGGAATCCCAATCCACAAATCCTTGCGAAGGATCTTCAACATCTTCATGTTTGAACTCTTCATCAATGAATTCGGACTCCTGAAACTTTTTATCCACAGATTCTTTTTCCTCCTCCACAGAATATGGATTCGGTTTATGGATTTGTGGTTGGCAAATAAGGGCCCAATTGGCCTGTCGTGGACTCTTTGCCTCACTCCTTGTTTCCCTAAACACATTTTTTTTGTAAGAATTTTCTATTTTCTTTGTCACAGCCATAAACCCTTGTCTCCAATTTTGTGACTTCTGGCTCATGGTATAACTATGGGGTAAGAAAGCGACGCGCATATATTTCAATAGTTTCTCCCAACTATTGATCTTCAATTTGCCTTCCCGCTTTCTAGTTCTCTTCAGTTGTTGCCACCACGTACCAACTCTTCCCTGGAATGTATATATCACCAAAGAGACTTGTTGTTCATCGGGCACCCCGTTGAATTCAAAAACCTCTTCAACAACCAACACCCAATCCAGAAATTCGTCGGGTTCTAGTTCCTCGTCGAATTTCGGAATTTTGAGTTCGAATCTACTTACCCGCCGATTGGCATGAGCTTGCGCAAGGTGCTGACGTCCTTGCGTTCGGCACTCCGCAAACGGACTTCTAGATCCATTCCCATGTTGACTACACAAGTTGGATAATTGGGTAGTGAAGTCTTCAATTTGATCCATCATAGCCCTGAATTGATCCTCCATGTGTTGCCAAGGTTCAGCAATAGATTTGCCTTCCGCCTCTGCGAATCGCGGTCTTGGTTGGCGACGACAATTGTTCGGCCCACCACTTGCAATATATTTGCCTTCCGCCTCTGCGAATCGCGGTCTTGGTTGGCGACGACAATTGTTCGGCCCACCACTCATGTGTCTCAAACGAATCGCCGGTTGCTCCTTGCGTGTTGTCTCCGTGCGCACGTGCACCTCGTTCATGTCTGCAAAGCGGTTGCTCCTCCCCATTCATGGAAAGTAATTGAGCTCTGATACCAACTGATGCAGCGTAGGATTGTGGTGAACAAGAAAAACAGCAAGTAGAAGGGATAAATATTCCTAAGATTGTGAGACTATCACAAGAATCTAAGAAATCTTCTTAAACAATAGAGACTATCTATGCTTTAAGGAAAACACAAAGAAACTCAACTCTGAGTAATTCTTATTAAACAAACTCAATAATAATCAAAAACTGAATTGTTAAAGGCTATAAGCATATATTTATAGCCCAAGACTCCTAATCCTAAGATAACAATGAAATCAAGTTAATTTAGACCAAATAAAAGACTAACAAAAAAACCTAATTCAAATAAAGACTGAAATATAAGATAGAATAAACGACTAACAAAGAAACCTAATAAAAGACTAAAGGATAAATAAGATAAGATAAGATAAGCATTGAATTCTAATCTACATCAAATTCCCTCCAAAATTAACATTCAAACACTCACAAGCCCTAAAATCAAAATTTGAACTTTACAAACCTGCCTATTTATTTTAATCATGAGCTTCCTCCATACCCATCTCCCCCAACCCACCAATCATTCTTTCAATCCCTCCAAATTCCCCCAATCTTCCTTGACACTTCTTTTTGCAAATAACCCTCAGCTTCTGTGATATAAGATATAACAATAACCATCCTCCATGTCTTGTAGAAAGTAGGACTGTATTGAATCATACTGAAAAGTGAAAACTATACAGGAGGGGCCTATATATAGAGGCTGACTAGCCTAGCAGTACATACAATAAAACAATGGGGGACTATAGTTCACTAACTATAATACAAAATGGGGGACATAACCTAACAGTGTAATTAGCAAGAAAAGAGCAAATGAGGGAAATAATTTCTATTGCAAGTCTTCCAAAAGAAATTTTCACTGGAAGGTCCAATAATTTCTAAGGAGCCTTGTTCCTACATGTGGTTTGTTACCCAGGTTGTATGGGGCTTTGCTAGACAACTCATATTAGCAACTCATCTTTTCTGAATAGTACAGTAATACATTATAATTAAGTTTTATATTCTTGTAATTGAAGCAGATTCTCAGCTGCCAATTGTGGTAGATTTTGTGTAGCTCAAATATTTTATATTGCATGGATGAGTCTAATGGGGTTCCTCCATTTGCTCATCCCCATACATATAAACAGGTGTACATCATAGGTGGAGATGGCGCAATGCGTGGGGCTGTGAAGATATTTGATGAAATCCGTTGCCGGAAACTGAATATTGCAGTTGTTGGGATCCCCAAAACCGTAGACAATGATATTGGAATCATTGACAGATCATTTGGATTCCAGACAGCAGTAGAAATGGCACAGCAAGCAATAAGTGCAGCTCATGTGGAGGCTCAGAGTGCAGTTAACGGAATAGGGCTAGTGAAGCTGATGGGTCGAAGCACAGGTCACATTGCCCTTTATGCAACATTGAGCAGCCGCGATGTGGACTGCTGCTTGATTCCTGAGACTGAGTTTTACTTGGAAGGAAAAGGAGGGCTGTTTGAATTTCTTGAGCAGCGGCTGAAGGATAATGGGCATGCGGTACTAGTAGTTGCTGAAGGGGCTGGACAGGATATGATACCAAGGACTGATGCACAGAAGGAGGAGAGGGATGAATCTGGGAACCCTGTCTTCTTAGACATTGGTGGGTGGTTGAAGTCAGAGCTAAAGAATTGGTGGACAAGAGACCATCCAAATGAGTTGTTCACTGTAAAGTACATAGATCCAACATACATGATACGAGCAGTTCCTGCAAATTCTACAGATAACCTGTACTGTACACTTCTAGCACACTCGGCAATTCATGGGATTATGGCAGGGTACACTGGATTTGTAGCTGGTCCTATAAATGGAAACTATGCCTATATACCATTGGAGGAGGTGGCACAGGCTAAGAATGAAGTTGACATAAAAGACCACAAATGGGCATGGGTCAGATCTGTCACCAACCAGCCCGATTTTGTGAGGAACTAAACATTGAACCACGCGGTTCTTCGTTAAGGAGTGTCTCATCCAGGCTTTGTGGTCTCTTAAAGTGATTCTCACCGATCGAGTGTTTATGGCCTATTGAACTGGACATCAGGTTTCAGATTATTGCTTGCTGGTAATGTTTTTACTATTTGGTAGCAATACAAGCAATAGAAAAGTTAGTTTTTTTGGTGCTGTTGTGGCTGTGTTTGATTTGTGAAGTATCGGATGAAGAAAAATATATAGCTGATGGATATTTTCTTGGAGAAACTACACTTACCCCCACTACTACTCTATTTACAATGCATGTCTTCCAAACTTCAAAAAGTTGCAATTAATGTAGAGTGTTATTCTATCCTGCAAACTTAATTATAAGGCTAACGCCTCAAATGTATGTTATACCTCCATAAAATGTACACAAATATAAATATGACTTTAGGATTAAAAAAAAAAAGAAAAAAAGAAACAGGCGAGGCCGGAAAGTAGGGGCCGGAGACGACGAATATAGATAGTCTTTTATTTTTGTGCCAAAACAAATTGAAAAATAATTTTATGGTTATTCTATTTATGGGCGAATGGCTTTTTCTTATCATTTTTAGACAAACAACTATTCTAAATTTTAGGAAAATAACTATTATCCGGTAATGGTGGTGCAAGGCATGCAACCAAATTAAGGAATAATTATTTCATAGGAATACCTAAATCATTTTTGGGCCTTCCAAAAGTGACCTTGATATTATTCTTTCAATACTGGTGGTATTTTGGGTTGGATTCTCGAGTCATACATATCTCCTACTTTGTGCGAAAACTGCTGTCATAGGAGCAGTTTTGGGCATTGACTGGTGACTCAAAATGAATTTTAAACAAGGCAATTGGCAACCAAATGCTCTTTTCTATAAGTAGATAAATTGTAAAATCTAAAAAGAAAAGGTTTCTTTGATTAGGAATCGCCAGTAATCTTTCCTTTCTTTCTGCAAATAATATTTCTGCTTATCATCTTGCTGTGTCACACACTTTCTGTAAAGATAGGGAACCCAATGCTTTTATGGCCAGGAATCTCATATCTTGTTAATTTGTTTACTATGTGGCCTTCAAAAACGATGCATCGACTTTTACAAATCTCCCAAAGTTGAAAAGCAAAGGTATGAACAAAATAAAAGCAAAGAGAAACAGCCTTCCCTTTTATGTAGAATCTGGTGCTTGCCATGTCAAGTAAAACAAAAAAATTGCTATCACGAACATGGCTTAGAATTGGAGCCATCTATCTAGTTCACATTCCACGCCACGAGAAGATCTCTGGAACCAATTTAGGGACGATCTAGACAAGTTGCTACCTCTGCCTTTGGATGCTTATAAGATTAGGTAACAAACAATATATAGCAGAGATAAAGATAAAAAGCACAATCTGCTTTGGCAAATGGCGAGGCCAGGGCAGGTTTGCTCCAAACTGTGTTTGATATATATAGCCATATAGGTACTGCCCTTCAGAACTCCATTGATGGGTCTTTTTGTAAAGAGGAGACAAGAGGACTCTAAAGCTGTGTTGACGAGTACCTGACAAAGCCAACATGCGACATGGTGTTGCATGTTACATGTCATTCCTTTCAAAAGATTGTTAGTTTACATGTATATGGGCTGCTTTGGATCCTTCCTAGGGCTCTTGTTAAAAAAAAAAAAAAAAATCAAGCATAGATGAATATATAGGAAGAAGATTATAATTAGTGCTCATATTTTTGTGCATAAAATTAATGTCTATCATTGATTTCTTTAAAAGGGAAAAGTCTGACATAATTATTATATGGTTTCATAATATAAACTTTATGCACGTCCATAAGACCCGCCCATTAGAGCTTACAGAAAATCGGTTGCTTTCTCGATTCTTCCTTGCTCAAGTTATTTGAAAAACATTTGTGAATAAAACTTTTTTCTGTTTCCTTATTATAATAGCAGCTGCAGGAAACAGAAAAAAGAAAAGAAAAGAGAAGTCCACTTGTCTATTGCAAATCTGAACACCTCAACAGTCGGGTAGGTTGAGTTTTGAGATGATGATGACGACCTAAAAAGAGACAAGCATGAATATGGCATGGCGTCATAATGAAGCGCATCAACTTGTTATTAATTATGTTGAATGTGAAATGTGCAAGCGCTTGCTTTCTACTTTGTTACTTTGTACCACTCAAATGGGCAAAACAACAAATTAGAGAGCAAAGCAGCAAAAGCAGGCATGGAAACATGGCGCCGGAGTTTAGGCGTCATCTCACAGCCACCCTACGGCCCGGCCCACGTTGGAGATGCGGTCGACTGGGTGCGCCCATATTACATACTCCACATGAAAGTCGGTCACTACCTGATAAAATTATTCCTCACTAAAGACAATGACAGCATGCACCTTTCATTATTTGAGGGGTTTAAGCTTAGATTTACCCTTACAACCCAAGTCTGATGATGACCGATGAGAGTGGTAGGAAAACATATATACATTATTAAACAATTTTTAATAATTAATTGTTTAAATTACACATAATTCAAGCTGAAATTGAATTTTCTCGCAATTAATTTGCTTGAATTGCAGGTAATTCGAGCATGAATCAAGATTCGTTACGATTGAAATGTAATTCAAACAATCATAACTATGAAATAAGGATTTTCAACAATTTGGGCACAACATATAAGGAGTGTACATGAAATTTATCTGTCTAATTTAGTGACCGACCGAGAGTAATGCTATAAATCCATCTTGTGTTCTTTTTTAGTCATTTCAAGAATGATGTGAATATTAAAATCACTATTGAGCTTGTGATTAATCATTATTAGATTTTAATCAAATGGTAATTTTATAATAATCACATAATTCTTAAAGTGATTCAAAAGGAACACATGAGAAATTTTTACAATTACTCAGTACCGAACATCTTAAAATTTATTTAATCAAATAAGTTTCATTACCGACTCTATAAATTTGAAAAAAGAAAAAAGAAGAAATTGATAGAGATGCAATCCAATTCCGTGATCCTTATCAAGGCCCCGCTGTCTAATAACAACATAGATGAAATGTCACATCATGTGCGCATTCGCCTATAAATGTGTATTTTGCGTAAAACAAGTGAAGGTCCCCTTTGCTCCCCAAAAAGAATAACGGCACGCACGCAAGAAGGGCATTCATTGGACCATTTGGCATGGTACCGACTTATAATGGAGGGTAGTTTTGTCTTTGACAATAAATCTCACCATGAAATGAATATATCAGTCGGGTAGTAATAATGAGATGATGATGTCTAGGAGTTTCTTCCACTTTACTCCTCTTCAGTGGTTACACACCCCCCCACACTGTTCTTCTCACTTCTCCCCTCAAAGAGTTGTTTATTTCTTCTTTGGGCCAAGGAAACAACCACTCCGAGACTGTGACACAACTTCTCAGATAAAACATTTAACGTATGAATGAATGAATGGGTCGGACAAAGATGTTTGAGCCCAGAGCCAGATTCACAGCAGCAGATCTTCTTTCTCTGATACTCATTGTAAGTTCATATCTAAAGGCAGAATCTGCCATTGGAGTGAACTGGGGAACCATTTCATTCCACAGGCTGAAGCCCTCAACTGTGGTGGATCTCCTCAACGACAATAGGGTACAAAAAGTGAAGCTTTTTGAAGCTGAGCCAGATGTTATGAGGGCTCTCATGGGGTCTGGGATTCAGGTCATGGTTGGAATTCCCAATGAGATGCTGGCTTCCCTCAGCTCATCCACTGTCGCCTCTGATTTGTGGGTTCGCCAGAACGTGTCCAGATATACGGGTAAAGGTGGTATTGATATCAGGTATCGCCGCACTCGTCTTATGCTTCTTTTTCTTCTTTTCGGTCGTGTGTGATTGTTCAGAAAAAAAAGGCAGGAAAGTGAAAGTCCAGAAAGATTGATTTTTTGGATCTTATTTCTTTTGTTGTTTTGGTTACCAGAAGTGGGATAATCGACTCACCTTAAGAAAGCACAATACTAGTATTAGCTTCAGTTTATTTCCTACCTATTTCTTCTAAGCAGCCAAGTAAAAAGCATTAACCTTTCCCTTATTTTGTAGTACCCTTCATCTTGTGGGATTGAGTTACAGTATTCTTAGTCCTTTTAGCTCTGCTGATGAAATTTGAAATGGCTCATATGGTGATTTGCTTGTAATCTTCGATTTAGAACTGTCCATTACACAAGGCAGTGTCTTGTCTGAATTTTGGTGTTGAAATTGTTAGCACAAAATATATAGCCTCTGCCTTTCATATATTTTACTGCATAACGTATCCATATTTGTGAGCTGGGGATTTAAATTATGCTGTAACTGAGTATCCTCAGAGGTTAGTGATATAAATAATCTGCGAGTTAGGTATATCCATGTTTCCCTGATTTAATTATGGAGCCTATTCCGAAATCTCACCATCAAGAAACCTGATAGGTCTGAGTGCTTCAAGAGAAGTTCACAACTCCACTCCCTTATGAAAGCTAAGTGACAGCAGATATTATTCCAGCAGACAAATTTCTACCATCTCTATTTTTTAAAACATTTTTGGAGTTTAGATGTGCTTGTAATATTATATATGTATCTATATATACAAAATTGCTAATATATCTGAGAAAAAAACTATAATTTTTATATTTATCTGGAGTTCAAATTTCCAACAAGTTATTCAGTTCTTACCTTGTCATGACAGGTATGTTGCAGTAGGAAATGAGCCCTTCCTTTCTAGTTACTCAGGTCAATATGAGTCCTATGTCATGCCTGCTCTGCTCAACATACAACAATCCTTGGCCAAAGCAAATCTTGCAGGATATGTAAAGTTGGTAGTCCCTTGCAATGCCGATGCCTATGAGTCCGATCTTCCTTCTCAAGGGGCATTCCGACCTGAACTGACCCAAATTATGACACAACTTGTTTCGTTCCTCAACACAATTGGTTCCCCATTTGTAGTAAATATCTATCCATTCCTAAGCCTCTACGGGAACTCGGATTTCCCACAAGACTATGCATTCTTTGAGGGGACTACTCATGCTGTTACTGATGGACCCAATGTTTACTACAATGCATTTGATGGAAATTTTGACACTTTAGTTGCAGCACTCAACAAAATTGGATATGGTCAGATGCCCATAGTCATTGGGGAGGTAGGTTGGCCTACAGATGGAGCCATTGGTGCAAATCTCACTGCTGCAAGGGTTTTCAATCAAGGGCTCATAAATCATGTTCTAAGTAACAAAGGAACTCCATTGAGGCCAGGTGTCCCTCCCATGGATATTTATCTTTTCAGCCTACTTGATGAAGGGGCGAAGAGCATACTTCCAGGAGCCTTTGAGAGACATTGGGGTATTTTTTCCTTTGATGGCCAAGCCAAATATCCACTAAACCTTGGTTTGGGCAACAGATTGTTAAAGAATGCAAAGAATGTTCAGTATCTCCCATCTAGATGGTGTGTGGCAAATCCATCAACAGATTTGTCTGATGTGACGAACCACATGAAACTTGCCTGTGGTGTTGCAGATTGCACCACACTTAACTATGGGGGATCATGTAATGGCATTGGAGCAAAGGGAAATATCTCATATGCATTCAACAGTTACTATCAGCTGCAAATGCAAAATGCGCAGAGCTGTGATTTTGATGGGCTTGGTATGGTCACTTTCCTAGACCCTTCTGTTGGTGATTGTAGGTTTCTTGTGGGCGTCACTGATGTTAAGTCATCAAGTTTTCGACCAGTTTGTAGGTGGGCCATTCCTTGGGTTTTGATTCTGTGGGGGTTTTGGGTCTTCGTAATTTGAAAAGAGGTTTCTTTAGTGGGGTTTTCGCAGTTCCCTCTTCTGAAGTTATGAAAGCTAAACGTAGGTGATAGAATACGATATAGTTCATTAGAAAGGTTCAAAATCATTCCAGGTATCTGATAGACTAGTTGTATCACGTGAGCGAAAAAGTTAAAGCTTATTATGTATTGAATTATTTATATCCACACTACCTCTCCTTTTTATTCGAAATAGATATATTTGTATATCAAAGTTGCAATGTTACTAAGACGATTGAGTTTTATAAGTGATTTTAGAGGCTCAAATTGTAGCTTGATTAGCTTTTTTAGAGTAGTAGCGTAAATGTGACTAATCTTTTTATTACAAGACATCCCTAATTTAAAAGTAAAAGTTTATTGTTGAATACAGAAACCGAATCTTTAACTGTTCACAGAGAACCTCCTTATTCAAAAAACAAACGTTACAACTTTATGCTGAACATTGCTGTTCCAACGTAAGTTTATTAATTTTATTTGATGAGCATCAACACCATAACTCTTCTATGATGCATCAAGGGCAACATCCATCTTCACAACATGCTTTTCCACAGTGGATTAGTGGCTTCCAAATGAACCAGCAGCAGCGACAACCTTCAAAAATCATGACGGTTATAGTAGGAGTGTTAAAACTGACTGAAAATCACGAGGAAAGACAATTAATGACTTTACCTTGGGGATGAACTATATGCTCAAATGCATGCAGACGAGCACCTTGCATCGCCTGCGCTAACATGATCATGGATGCCATTATAACCAGGAGCCATGCAAGAGCAATAACCAATTTTTCCTTTCTCACCATCTTCTGCACGCTCAGAGTGAATGACCAAATAGTGCATGACATCCCTTCCCAATCCTACATCTTATTTATACTAGTGTTTCCCTGTCTTGGCATGTGATGCTTATCCAAAACATAGCAAGTGGGCATATTGTCCTTTGTCCCTTCAAGAAGCGTTGGCTTCTGTGTACAGTTAAATGCAACTGCGTCTGCCATTGTGGACTTAGGTGGCTTTGGCTATATCTTTTATTTCAATTTGTTAGAATCAAAACCCTTAACCTCATCCTCATCCTTCTTGGTGTCCTTGCAGCATCATTTTTAAGATAAATATGGAAAGTGATTCAGAAGAAGATATGATGATACTCGAGTAAAAATTCAACTGCATGGTTGCCTGGTTGGTCATGTCATTTTTCTGCATAAGCCAAACATGTCTGTCTTGCTTGCACCAGTTGGGCTATATGAGTTGAATACATCACTAGACTACAATATTTATTGTTTCTTTCTTTGGATCCTTATTGGCAGTTCAAGCAACCAGAATCTAGTATCTCTTGCGTTAATTTATCTACCATTTAGGTACAAGTAAAAGCTTGATAACCGAGTATTTGAGAGTCCAATGTAAAATAGGCAGTCAATTGGTTTGGAACTATTTTATATTGTCAATATCATTTGAAAATCGATCTCTCAATACGAAACACCATCCGGTAATCTTAATTGCATTCTTTTCCTGTTCCAAGTATCTCCAAGGTAATGCCTATTAGAATATTAATAAAATAATTAAATTCATCATTTCTTATTAATTTCATATTGTATTAAAACAGAGATTTTGAGTTCAAACTTTGTGTCCATAATTCACCTTCGTGGATGGTGCAATATGTTGAAATATTTTCAAAATAAATATATATATAGATATTATTTTGTGTCTTGGGAATGTTTTAAATGGAAGGTTTTAAAGAACATTGAATGAAAGTTATCCCACATTAGAAAGAGTGAAGATTTTGTTGGCATTTATAAGTTCCAACAAGTTTAAGTTGTTAAATGATCTATGCTAGGGTACACCCTAATACATGTTACCATACGGTGCGAAGCACCGGACGCACGCGAGCGTAGCGTGGGCTGTAGGGCGCTAGTGGCGCACTTGGCACTTAGCACGAAGCATCGGAGCTCGGAGCGATCAGATCATGACCATTCATTTTTGGTCAGTCAAGATCGTTCGATCTAGAGGTTTGATCTAAACCGTAGGATGCTTCTTAAGTAGATCCAATGGTTAGATCTACTGGATTGTTGATCTAACGATTGAGATTAAATAATTATTTAATCTAACAGTCAGATTTAAGTGCCAATTGGATTAACAGTTTACAGCAGTTTAATTTTCGAAATTCAAAACAGCAGTTTTATTTCGAAATTCAAAACAGCAGTTTTATTTTTCGAAATTCAAAACAGTAGTTTTATCTTCGAAATTCAAAATAGCAGTTTTATTTTGAAATTCGAAATTATCTGATAATAGATAATTATCTATGACAATTCAATTCTCTTTAATACCCTTGTTTGAATTTTAAAAATAAGCATTATCCTTTTATTTTTTGTCTCTGATTAGAATAGAAAGTCTAAGGATATTTTCGGGTTTTAATTTCGTTTGTGCATAACGCAGTTAAAAACACAGAGGTTTCTGGGCTCCATTGTATCCTGGAGAAAAATTTGTTGTAAATCCTGTTGCATACCATTTCTGGTGGGGGCAAATATTTTCTTAAGGAAAGTGACGTTGTAACACACCTTAGGAGCATTTTCGTTTTCTGTATTTTTCCCCTATTTGTATAACACAATATGCTGCTGTAAAAGTGGCAGAGATGCATCGTTCCTCCACATGCATCTGGTTAAGCCACCTCGCCTCCATTAACCATGAAGGTGTACAGCAGTTCACGATATGAAAATTTCAAGGAACTGTTACGAGCTTAGTGCTAACACTCAAGTGGCGTTGTTTCAACTGACTTCATACATTATTTGTAATCGAGTTGGAAAGATTAAAAGCTTCTTATAGACATATGTTAAACCAAATGATCGTAGGATTCTGATTTCCTAGATTTAACCCTAGGAAATCAAAATCCTATGATCATTTGGTTCTTTAAATTTAGCTAAAAAGTAGTAACCCTGATATAAGTAGATGATAGTTTAGAAGCCTACCAACAGGCTTAATTCCATACAGTCCCATATATGGCTGCTTAACAACAGCATCAGTCATACAACTTTATCCTTGTGGTTATGTGGGCACGACAAATTGGGCAGAAGGTTAAATCTCTTCCACAATCACAGCATGTCTGCGAAATATATAGAAATAAGTTAGAGCTGATCAGAAAACATGTCGATTTCAATCCCAGTTTTGATTTTAGATTACCTGATGTCCACATCCAAATGCAAGATCTTTTTGATTCCACAAACACACAGGACAACTCTGCATAGCAAAAAAAGGACTATGAAGAAATATGAACTCACATCTAGAGAGGTTAATTGAAATCTTATGGTCGTGATTCAACATATCACCTCCAGCTGACATGTGAAACATAAAATTTATCTTGGTAGTTATGTTCACTATTTCACCAACAAACAAGTGTGTGTGAATACAAAACAAAGAAACCAACCCTATTCTGTGAAGAATGTTCTGTATATGGAGAAGAAGCATAATGAAATCCACTTCCTTGTTCATTGCTGCTTGACCATGCATATCTGTTACTGTGTTCATTGCTGCTTGGTCGTATATGCTTTGGATAAGAACTCGATGAAGGGTTCCCAAGAATCCCAACTGGAGGAGGGAGGGGAAGCTTCCCAGGAGTGCCTCTTTGACAGCTGAAAGAGATGGTAAGAAGGTAAACATTCTCAATACTATCATTCCCTAACTAATATTTCATATGTGAAAGTGTATGCTAGTGACAATACCCCAGCAGTTGGAGCTCCATTGTAGCTTTATACTGTGATGGTATCTCCATTAGTGCACCCAGAGCAAACTCTGCCTCCTTCTGGGATGCAGGGACTTGCTTCGACATGATTTCAGTGAAATTTACAAACTGCATAAAAAAAAAAAAAACCAACTACCTGAGTGAAAAACTAGTTAGACATGGACAAAAATCGGTTGCATGAGTTACCCAATTTGGTTCCTTAACCTGGAAATTATCAAAAGCTCTATATGGAATGTTGTCATCGAACTGGTGCATCATGTCCCATGGTCCATCACCTACCCCAACCAAAACTATTGACAAAGGATATTCACTACAAAAAGGATAAGAAGCCCTTCAGATTTTGTAGGAGACAAATCACTCCATATGAAAGGTGCTCAAGTAATATTCCAACCTTGCTTTTACAATAGCATTGATGGTACTTAGCTCTTGAGGACTTCTGGCCATAACCTTGCATATCATGTTATAATCAAGAACATCAGGTTAAGAGGACCATAACGCAAAAGGGGGCATAGGGAAGAAAAAAAAAAACAGTCTCTGAATTCCGGCTACGAGTTCGATTAAAAGAAATCTCTACTGGATCTGCCAAGATATTTCCAATCAGGCAGAGGGAAGAAACTTATAGTGCAGCATTCAGATAAAAAGAAGCAGACATACTAGTCATGCGACTAACCTGTCCGTCAGCAATGATCATAAGGACATGATACTGACCAACGCTATTGTCAACAATTTCAATAGCAGTTTCAATGATTGGAGCAAAAGATGTTGGACCTGTCATATCAGAATACAACAATTTTAACAACAGAAATTGCTGCAAGGGAAAGTGAACAAAAACCAATGTTTGGAGAATAATTTATCCAACCAGATAAATGTACATGTGGAACTATTTCTCTGTAACGAGAAAGTACTTCCCCAAAGCCATTACATTGCCTATCATCATAAAAGCTAAAAACCTCTTGATCATGTGTAGTTGCTGCAAAAGCATGACAAAGATTACACTATTATGCTTCGAGCTCTGTTAAACTGACACATTGACAAAAGAGATTTAGTACATATATGTGATGTATGTTCCCACTGACCATCACCAAAGCCATAACAAGGAATAAGATTGTCCTCATCAAAAGCAGAAAGTGTCCTTCCAATGATTGATATTGCCTGTTCATATGGATTTGGGGAATCTCCAAGATGGTGCAGACTCCTACGGTGGAAGGATCGTGCACCTGTCCACTCATTGCTTTTTGTGAAATCAACACCGACAATAAGGTTGGAAGATTCGAGACCAGCTTGGTAAAGAGCTTGTGTCACCTATAATGTACACTCACATATTAGGATCCAAGCTTGCTGACAGACTTTAAGCAACAGCAAGAGTAAGCTCAATCAAAGCAATTACTAGTAAGAATAAGAATTATAATAGCAGATTATGAGCTGTAATACATTCACTAAGAACAATATCAGCTAAATACAACTCCCTGACCATTTTTTGTGTACTTTAATGAAAGTGAGAAGAGAAAGCCTCATGATTGAAGTTATTTTTCGTATTGTTATTGTTGTTAACATTAGCTCATGTCCTAGAAGCTCAAGCTGTTTGATCCTTGAGCAATTATATAAAAGTCTCATCCCATTTCCTAAACTATGCTGCATTTAGTACAATTATCAATGGAACTGCATAACACGTATGTGCTTACAAAAATTTTCCAGTTATCATATTGTCTACAAGAAAGCTTAGGAGATGCATGTAAATATTCGAAATGTGTCAGCATAAATACCTGTTCCAATGAGTGGTAGTCATCACCAATTCTTTGGTACCTTGACTGCAACTTTCCTCTTCTGTCATAATCAGCATAATTCCTAGAATAAGAAGAGGATGAAGAGCCGAGGTTCGATGGAGAAGCATAAGAACCAACATGGTATTGACTGTAGCGCTGGCTGTGGTCTCTGGATGGCTTCCCTCCCATAGTAACGTCTTAACTTGCTACTGCTTTAAAAGTTTGATATTGTTCTTCCGCCAAGCAAAGCTGCTAGTGGCACAAACTGCACATGGTGTTATTGACCATCTCTATTTGTTCAATTTTTTGAATTAGCAAGCATTTTTAGGGAACATACATTGCTACATATTAATTCCTCAAACAAATTACAAGATCGTATACAACATTGCCTATGACATCTCAGAACAGAAAGCCATAAAATGGTATTGGAAAACATAACAAAAAAGATATTAACACCCATATATCACTTATACAAGATTTTTCTGCAAGATAAATAGAAATCTGAAAGAGCATAACAAGGCACACTAACAAATTTCTAGTTCCATCAGAACAACAATTTCGTGTGTTTTAAGCCAACCTGAGGAGCAAGCCATACATGAGCAAACAAAGCTGAGAGAAAAAAACAAATTGAAGTACAGAATTCACGAAAGTGTTACCTGTGAGGACAGAGGGATATTAAGAATTAAGTGGAGGCAAGTATGGTCTATATGAAGAAAAACAAAAGAGAAAAACTCAATTATATAGAAATGTCAATTGACTAAACCGAAATGAAGAGAAAGTACAAGAACTTCATATCATTAGAGAATCTAACTTTCATGGAAATCACCACGAAAGCAAGAGACTTGACTTATAGCCGAAGCCAACTACTCATTTGGAAACTACTGAGGACTATCTTAGTCATCTAGAAACGCCCAAGTAAGACTAGCAACCTCCAAAGAAATTTCTGTGCAGGCAACACAGCTCCTAAACTTTGGCCAATTTGAATATGAGAATTTGGGAACAAGGACCCCTAAAAGACCAAAAGTCAACTTGTCCTTCCCAAGAATTCCTTGGCATCAGATGTAAACACCTTACATTCAGTACATTATTCATACCTATATTATTAAGGATGATGATGGTGATATTAGAAGAAGAAGAAAAAAAAAAATGCAGTCTTTTGTTTTTTTGGTGCCGTTCATATCTGTAAAGGCTAATACAAAAGTAATTATTTCATTGTCCCGTCTAGAAGTTACTTGGAACTGCAAGATTAGCTTAATTGTGGGATAATTATGTGATAAAAAAATAAAATGTCTAGGGTTACTCTTTTTAATATGCAGTGCTCGTTTCACTTTGCAGTTAGAGAAGGACTTAAAAGCGTGCAATCACAACTTGCCACTTCAGCACAACAGGTGCTGCTAATTGGAATAGAATTCAATCATATGACTGACCAAGGCATTTTTTAGCATTATTCCAACCGCCAACTACCGTGACCTAGTCAGTGACGCCCTCAGGGTGTCGTCATGAATTGTTCCTTCATTATTAAGTAAATATTAATTAAATATCATATTCAGTACAGCTATGTGATATTGCAGCTCACATAATCAGCCTAATATCTGATGATCTCCACCTCATGATATATACTGAAATATACAAAAATATTTTTGTAATGACTCCCATCTTCTTATCTCATTTGGATATTCTTTCTTAATGCAATTTTCTGTTACAGTAGGAGACTCCCTTGATTCATCTTATCACTAGAAGATGAAGTAGGAGTAGGGATTATTATAATTAGAGTAGAAATTGTCATGATAGGATTTGCTATTACCTCATGATTAGGGTTTGTTTTTATCTTATTCTATCATGTAAGTCTATTTAAAGACCAAGTTTAGACTATTAACAAATTTCTTGTGGTGAGAACCAAATACCTCTGAAAAACCTATTATTAAATAATTTTTACTTCAACCAGATTTCACAGGATTTTATTTATAAACACACCTTACCCTTGCGAAATTGCAGGGTAACTATAAGGCAAACGATTTCAAACCAAAAAAATCTAATATCTCAGTTTCTAAAAATCCTCCTAAAAAAAATCTCATGGATAGTAATATATATATAAATTTAATATATTTCTCATTCATACTTTGACTTTATCTAATAAAAAATTTATGGTTTCGCCCCTGTTCTTAAGTTCCATTGATTGGGATGTATCATGCCCCAATGGAAAAAACACCAATATATATATATCTCATTCATACTTTGACTTTCTCTAATAACAAATTTATGGTTTCGCCCCTGTTCTTAAGTTCCATTGATTGGGATGTATCATGCCCCAATGGAAAAAACACCAATATATATATATCTCATTCATACTTTGACTTTCTCTAATAAAAAATTTATGATTTCGCCCCTGTTCTTAAGTTTCATTGATTGGGATGTATCATGGTCCAATGGAAAAAACACCAAGTTGCTGCCTCGTGGATGGACTTGGTCGTCCTATGTTATTCATCCATGCTCATGATATAAATGTCAGCATCTTGAAACTGCTTTTTTTTTAAAAAAAACAAGATAATCAAATAAATGGGTTAAAAATAAAAATCAAAGAAGGTGTTCACTCCATAATAAGAAAAATTCAACAAAATGCTTAGCAACACAGAGAATCAACCAAAGGAAATTACAAAGCAAATGAGGAGGAAGACAATTGAAAATAGATCAGAAACATCACACCTTGTTGATTAAGCACATGTCTCCACATTGAGACTACGTCAAAAAAAGGAAAAAAGAAAAGAAAATACACTTTCTTGCAAACCCTTAGAAATTAATGGCAAGTGTAAACCATGCATCGACACGCGAATCAGGAAGCCCACCGTTTTTTCTGATCAGGGAAATTACAGGCTGATGCCAATGAGAATAGACACTAACAAGATCAGAACGACAAGGCAGGCAGCAATATCATTCTCTGTACTTGCTATCTCAACATCATCTTTCTCCCAAGTTGCTGTCTCAATTTGAGGTACCACTGCAACCGACAACACTTGTGCCTTCCAAACCAAAATGCAAACGAGAGCGTGTTGAGAGCTGGTTGACATATATTTGAGCAACTAAGCTATAACTGTAAGATAAATGATATTTACTAGACTTATATATGATTGAGATGACGTAACACTAGTCCTAGCTTGTTGATTTAAAGGTTATTTTTCTGTCGCATTATTCTAATTGCATAACAAAAATCGAATAACAATCTACTAAATAGTATTGCTCTAATAGAAAACATACATGTGAATCAGATGAAGCAGTCTTCATCTCAGAGATAGTGGTAACTGACAGCTTCTTAACTTTGTCCTCCAAAGCAGTATTGCTTCTCTTTAGCTTCTCAATTGCCTCTTCTTGTTTCTTCAATAACAAGGAAAAATCAAAACCGTCATTAATTACATAACACAAAAAGAAAGTCTGAATCGAAAAGAAAACTCCACTCACAAATTTGTGAGCTTTGTCAAGTTGACGTTCAGATTTTAGCTTTGATACTTGACTCTTCAGTTCATTAACCTCTCTCTCAAGGCTGGTGTTTCTCCCTTGGGCTTCAGTGGCCTGTAACATTAATTATAAATAAAGGAAAATCGTATCATATATTGATGGTTTTAATTTGTTTGTTACTTCTTTTTCTTGCTTAATTAATACATTAATTGAGAAAGAGAAAGTCTGAATCGAAAAGAAAATTCCACTCACAAATTTGTGAGCTTTGTCAAGTACTTGGCGTTCAGATTTTAGCTTTGGCACTTGACTCTTCAGTTCATTAACCTCTCTCTCAAGGCTGGTGTTTCTCCCTTGGGCTTCAGTGGCCTGTAACATTAATTATAAATAAAGGAAAATCGTATCATTGATGGTTTTAATTTGTTTGTTACTTCTTTTTCTTGCTTAATTAATACATTAATTGAGAAAGAGAAGATAACCTTTGATTGGAGCTTGGATTCTAGCCTGGAGAGTGCAGACCTGAGATCACGATTTTCTTTCTCCAAAGCTGCTTTCTGTTTTTGATGGGCTTCAAGTTGAAGGTTTGGCAGCATGGACTACACATGGGAATGGGATGGGACATGTAATAAATGTTTCCTTAATTAGCTAGCAATACTATTATTTGTGTTGTTGTTGTCGTTGAGTTCAAATACAAAGATGACAAAAATTATTAACCGGTGGCCTCCACTCCGTACCTGGCTGTCGTCATCGAGCAGAGGTTGGTTTAGTGAATTGGAAGGAGAAATTCGGTGATAGCGAAAAGGAGTGCGTCGCACCCTTATTGATTGCCCGTTTCCCATTGATTCGATCGATCACCACCTAAAATCATTGAATATGATCTCAACTTTCAAGTTTTACCATGCATATAAGTTGAAAAGGAGTATGTACAATCACACAAGAAGCACGTACAAGATAGAAAGGAAAACACAGATTTTAATTAGACAACTTTTACCTTTGCTCGATTGTCTCCTTTCAGCGCGTGTATATATATATATATATATATATATATATATATATATATATATATATATATATGAAAGAAAGCAAATAAAATTGCTTTTGGTGGAATGAAGTCTCAACTTCGTTCTCATCGTAAAGAGTTATAATTATAATCAAGTTTGTAATCCAAATTTGTTACAAATTAGGAGAACTAATACAATACAAACAAGTAGAACAAATACAACTAAAACACTAAAGGAAAGAGATAAAAACAACATAATATTAGAGAGTGGGCTATGAGATAATGCTAGAGAGTGGTCTTTGAATCTAAAACAAACTCTATTGGTTCCATGAGTTTGCCTCTAAGGAAAAGAAAAATAAAACGAGAGGAAGATAAGACCCTTTATGAAGATATTAGCACATTGATCTTGAGTTGGAATGTAACTAGCACTAAGATCTTTGTGAAGAATTTTCTCACAGATGAAGGTACGAGTATAGTAGCTTTCTTTTATGGTATCAGAGCCTATCGCAGGAATCTCACACTACTTACCCGTGACAAGGATCAGGAAAAATACTGACCTGCACGTGAGGGAGGGTGTTGAGGAAGGATTCCACATTGCCTGTGGACAACGTCTTGAGCATATTTATAAGAAATGGACAACCATCTCTTATAGAACCGATTTTATGAAATGATTCAATATATACAACAAGATCACATGCACCAAAAAGATAGATATATATAGGCCTCAAACCTCCATCAAAGGGCACTTCACAGGCTTTAACAAGCCGAGTACGCAAATACAATATTTTGGTCTCGATCAACTTAGAAAATTTCTTGGAAAGTCAATCTTGTTAAGATAGATTAATTGTTCAGCAATTTCCTAAGAACTTTATCCGACAATCTGCAGGCTTTGTTTAGCAAACCGTCATTATCAAACAATTCTACTATGAAAATTTTTCGTCAACATATATATTAAATATATGGCTAACATATAAAATATTTGTTATATCCCATAAATTGTATAAAAATACAACTATGCCCTTAGATTAAAAAATTAAAATTAAAATTAAAAAAGAAAAGGGATAACCACGGCCAAACTTGTTTTTCACATTTTTTATTTTTTATTTTTTATTTTATAAAGGCCTATTTTTTTGCCATTTTTGCTAACGGAGGGGTAATTGAAAGGGCTTATACATTAGAACTTACATTACAATTACTTTTTAAAGCTCGGAGGAACATTGCAAATTGCTTAGGAGTTCCCCTTTTAAGTGTAATTTCCCCATAATTCTAGCTGCTTTCAATATCTTGGCAAGGAATGCAGCATGAAATTGCTAAGTATATCATTTTGCAATTTTAAATATTAGAAAAAGGACGAGTAAGCCATACATATCCTAAACCCGAGATCAAAACTTGCACATGGATGGGTGTAATCAATATAATCCAGAATTAGACAACACATTAGTAAATTATTTTATATTTTTTGGCAATTGTTAGAATCTTGGATAAATTACGTATCTTTCAGCGCAAGACCTAGCAAAATTCTTCCTTCCACTCTTGGGTGGTTCTCAGAAAATGCCAATAATTACATGGTGATAGGTAAGATTTTTACCAAATATTTCCATTGGAGGAGCAACCCTTAATTTTCACAAGCATTAGATTACTCCAGAAGAGAACATGGACATTTCTAAAAAGTCCCAAACATGATCCAACAAGAGTGTACAATTTCTAGTAGCCATTCTAAGCAAACTGAGGGGAGAGCCGGAACTTATAAGTTCTGCAATCCCCAAGGAGAAATGGAGCATCGGAAAGGCTACCATGGGCTCTCTTATTGTAATAACCTGGATAGTCATCCCTGCTGAAGGGCACAACTTCATGCAAAACGAGGCCTATCTTCTCTGCTTTCTTCACTAAATCCCATCTGTCATAAGGGTTACCCTTCTTGTGTGACACATGAATCTCCCCTCCTTGTTTCCGTAAGAGAACTTTAGCATTCTTCAAAAAACCCTTCACCAATCTCTTGTTCAACCTATTTCAGTGCCATTGAATTCACGTCAGTTTGTGTTTTCTCATTTTATCAAACAATATTAGAAGTTACCCTATGAATCTATGATTTGTTTGTTCAACTTCAACACAATTATGAAATTAGAAGAGTTGTTAACAAATCTCCATCAAAGGTATTGTACGTACTGAAGAGGATGAGAAATGATCACATCATACCTTCGTTAAATATAGGCATAATAATTAGAAGAAAAACAAAGAAGGGAAAAGCTTCTTTCTATCCCGTGTTCTTATTTTTCCGAGCAAATACACAAAAATATCTCCTGCCGCGCCTGTTGAGGAATGATCATACATTGCCTGTGGACAAGATCTTGGACATGTTTATAAGAAATTGACAATCATCTCTTATTGAACCGGTTTTATGAGATGAGTTAGGCCCACAAATTTCTTAATGGTATCAAAGCCTACCACAGGACAAATGAGGGCCCACATTACTTATCCCGTGACAAAGGCCCGAAAAGATACCTGCCTGCACGTGAGGGAGGGTGTTGAAGAATGATCTCACATTGCCTGTAGCATGTTTATAAGAAATTGACAACCATTTTTTATTGAACCGGTTTTATGAGATGAGTTAGGCCCACGAATTTCTTCACTGCCAGCTAGTGGGGAGCAGGCAGGGCGGGGACATTAGCATTGTCATCCGACTGGCAATGAGTTGTTGTGTTTGCTGTTTTGAACATCTTCCTTATTGTTCATAGCTTTATGCTCCAGTACTGATGAAATGTGAATCCAGCTACTAGATAACTGGTCCTAAAGCCTTAACACTAGACGGAGGGAGATGATAGGAAAGGAGAGAGGAAGGAGTGGGAGGGAGTTACACTCCTTGTGTGGATTTTTTGTCTTTCTTTTTTTGGGAGGGGGAGGGGATAAAGAGGATTAGGGGATTTGGAGTGGTGTAGCATCCCCACAAAGTAATTTCTTCAATTCCATCAAATTGATGTGAGTATATGAGTTTTAATGATATATATATATTTTTTAACTCTTTTTAATTTCTTAAGAATTTCAACAATATCTACAAAAATCCTTATAACTTATTATCTCTCCCTATTGTCAATTCATTTCACACGACAGCTAAACAAGAAGAGGGATACACACTCCCAAGCATTCTGTTAAAAGAAAGAGAAATGACATATAAAATGAAAAATTAGATGATGGTAAAGTAAATGTTTAAAAACGAAGTAGAAGAGAAAGATAACATAACTTGATCTGGCAATTGTTATCCTCGGGGTAGAGAAATCCAACGTGAGGGAAATTGTAGACGATCCTATCAAACCTCTGAGTCTTGAGGAAGAAATGTTGGCTCATCTCCAGGGCATCAACTTTATACAACACCAAGCAGCCCCTCTCTTCCAGCTCCCTCACATTCCCTATCCCATAACTGTACTTCTTCGCTAGATCCTCTGAATTATGTCAAGTAAATACATAAAAAGGGACTATATTTATACAAACCCCACTAATAAAATCTCTAAAATGTTCACAAAAAAAAAAAAAGAAGAAAAAAAAAGTAAAAGCTTCAATGGTCGGTCTGCAGTTTACCCTGAGTATCGAGAGAAGTGGCAACCATGTTGCGGGCAGAGCCAAATGCTCTGGCTAAGCATAGGGAGAAGGAGAGGTCTCCCTCTCCAACCAACAATATTCTCTGCTTGGATGAGTAGTGCTTCATCCATTTCTCTGTTTCTCTATCCAAGTCATCGTCATCATCATCATCTTCATCATCATCATCATCATCTTCTGTGCCATCATCCTCTTGGTCCTTTCCTGATTCAATTATTACCTCTTGGTATTCCTCTTCGTTCTCCATTACCATTAGATTCCCGGACAGAAACGCTTTTGGTAGCCCAAGGGTCTCTTCTTTGTTCCTGCGTGCCTTTTACTATTCAAATCACACGCCTACACCAAAAGCAAAAGTGAAAAAGCCCATCACTGACTCAAATGCGTTTTCGTATTTCCTTCTCATTCGCTACTTGTACGTATTTTTTAGTCCAATTCCTCTGATAACCGATAAATGCCTAGACACTGATGCGAGTATTCACTTTTTCTTTTCTTTTGGTAATACAAAGAAGTGACACAACACAACAGTCGATTCAAATGTTCCCAAGACTCGGTAGGAATGTTTTACAAAGGAATCAATGATGGGGATAAAGGCGACTTCGCCGGTGGATCGAGATTCCTAAGGTATTGCATTAAGATACAATACCTTTTTTCTGACCATTCATTTTTTAAAAGAATGGTTCATATTATGACAGCAAGACATGGAAAAAGAAAAGTGTAGTTTTAAAGCATAATTGTTGATGCTGAACTACTCACATGGTTTGAAAGCGGCCGAACTACCCCAATGACACCGAAAAAGTGGCGGGTAGCAACCATGCAATGGTGGACCACTTGTTGGTAAAGAGGGGTGAAGTTGCAGAGAGGAAGAAAATGAGTGGATTTGAGGTCTTGTTTTTTCTAAACATTGTTTTAAGTTTTCACAAAGTAGATGACATGAAATGATCATGATCGTTCATTTTAATTGATGGGTATTTCTGGATTACACAGTGGAATCTCAATCCGCAAATCTCTAACACAAAATCATGGTGGGCAAGAAAACATAAATAGCCACTCAGACTTAAAACAAGATTTGCATTTGCTCCACTTTGAGACATGAAATATTGAGCGCATTTTCTTAAACCATAAAACAGCTAGTGAGTTAAGTAGCAAGTTTGATTTGCCGCTGCAGCTGTTCATAATTATGATCAGAAAACACAAACCAAATCTACCACATTTCTGACAATCAATACACAATCTTTTTCTCTTGTTGGGGAGTTTATAAGAGCTAATCACAAGGATAAAAGCTGCTCACTGGAAATATAATAATTACATCAGAAAGGATCTCTAATTGAAAAGGAGAAAAGCAAAGAAAAGAAAGTTATACACCAAGGACGACAACATGTTACAAAAAGCACAGCGGCTACTTCTGCATGTCTTCTAAGGTCTGCACAAAGCTAACTCCATCGTTACGGTGCCATCCCCAACTCCCAGGCGCCCAACATTAATTATCTGCACCAAGATTATTAAGTGAATAACAGCTAAATAAGGCCATCACAGTTCAAGAAGAAAATGAAAATTTTACCAGGGATGTCGACTTGTGCCCTTTCCATTTGACTTTCTAAGCTAGCAGACTCTTTTAACTTAGCTAGCTCACTTAGGACATCTTGGAGGGGTTCGCTGAGCTTAGTCCTCTTAGGCTGGAGGAAAAATTTAGTTCAGAAAGCCAATAGTTGAATCATAAGTTGGCAGAACGATTATATTATGACAATGACAATTATCAACAGCTGAAAGATTGTCATGCTCATTAGTTGTTCAAAAGGGAATGAGATGAATATTAAGCCCCAAAGTCAGGAAATATCAACAATTTGTCTTATGCATTCACCTTTCAAATGCTTGGCACAATAAAATCAGTTTTGCATCCATAGTCATAATAAACTGCCCACCAATTCGGCTTATTTCTACTTATCAAACATTAGCAGCTCAACCTGATATTAGTTCTAGTCTTCTACCTCTGCAGTTATTAATATGGAGAGCAACACCTTTGCCAATTTTCTACTTATTTGTCAAACATAGAACTAGAAATAATATAGTAAGCAAAGACTTGGCATAGTAAGCGATCTACAATATAATTCTCCAATAAAATTACAAAGCCAGACATGTCATACCTTCAAGGTTGGGACCAGAGCAAAAACTTCATCAACAGATTCTGGACAAACATTGGCAATCAGGCATATCTGCAGTCAAAAAATTGACAATAAGAATACTGCATGACTTTTAAGATTCAAGTGACTCAGGTTGAGATTGAGACCTCGCCATCAGTGACACCATATTTTGTGAGAGTCCTTATTCCAGTTAAGAATTCAACAACTGATGGAGGTAAACGCCACATCAAGAACAGTGATAGGTCATATAAAATTGTGTGTGTGGACACACACAGACAAACAAACACATACAAAACTAATTCTTTTTTGATAAGTTTAAAAAAAAAAAAAAAAAAAAAAAAAAAAAAAAAAAACTCTGAAAAGAAAGTTCAAGGATACTCAAGAACTTGTCTAACAAGCTGGGGATTTGTGTAATGGCCACCCCTTTTGGCGTACTGCAGCCCTTTGTCAAATGATCTGGAAACAAACAGCAATTGTAACACTTGAAATACACATTGAACTTCTATTCAATAACAGAAGCATTAAATTTGTTCCTCACACAGGGAGTCTAAATTCTGGATCTCTTGTTAATATGACCATCTGATCCTTGATTCCTTGTAAAATATCAACAGCCTCACAATCCATCATGCATTTGGCATTCTCTGGGAGTTCTGCATATGTTGTTAAAAACAAGTAACAGTACAGCATTAACCTACCAGTGGACACCCCCAGCTTAAGAGATAGATCTACAACTTTCTCCAAAACAAAGAAAACATGCACAGTATACTAGCATAAAATCTAGATTATTAACAACCAAGAGATCAATCACATAAATAGGCTAATTAGCAATAAACATCATGTCCTCAGACCAAAAACATTCTTCAAAGTACCCACCCTGCTCAATTTTGAACTCCAGTGGTTGTGGTTCCTTAGAAATTGAATTTTTTCCACCAGTAGAAGTCTTGTCACTTTTTCCCCATTTGCTCGAATCGCCTTAACAATCAAAAACAGTGCATTCAAAGGAAATCAATCATAGATGTCCACAGAGAAAGGTAATCAAAATAAACAGGCAACAGCCAAATAAAACGTAGAAGAAAATTAAACCTTTTGGAAATGTAGTTTCATCCTTCCCACCAGATTTTGGTGAAAAATTAGCTTCGGGTGAACCTATAATAATAATTCCACCAATTAGAGAGGATTAATGGGTACTTAATGTTTAAGTCTCATTCAAACAACTGTTCAACATTTCAGAAGATAAGCATACTTATCACTAGCATACATATATATATCACCCATCATAAAGGTCAAAAATAAGTATTGAAGGAAAAGAAGAAAACGTTAACCTTCAAAATTGAACTGAACTTTCTTTCCCCTCTTTGACTTTGTTGAGCTATCATCCTTCCCTTTCAACGATGCTACACCTAAAAGAATTCACAGAAAACAGGTGCTTCACAACATTGCATGTTTTAAATAATAGTATTTCCTATATTTTCTTCGCACAGATTTCTGCACTAATGGGTACAACTCATCAACACCCCAAAAAAAGCCAGGATTATAACAACTTCTCCTTAGACAGACCATGACTTTCTTTCTTTCTGGGCATAGACAGACTCACTTGATTAAATAGAATGTACTACCACTTTGGCCATTCAATCCCCCACTTACTGGGCATATTCAGACAAGTATATTTTTTTTCTTCTTTTCATACAAAGCAATGCATATAACACCCAGAAACAAAACAAAAGACCTTGAGGGTTAGATTTGAGTGAAGATTTTCGTGCTGTTTGCGGGGGCAGAGAGAACCCTTTTCCTCCTTTCTCCATTACTACTTTCTATTTCTGCAAAACATAATAATACACCTGTATTTAACGGTAATGTAATACATATAATAGAAACCAGACAAACCCCTTTTACCAAAAAAACGAAACAAAACAAATTCAGAAAACTCCGCAAAGACCAAAAATGGCGTAAAGTAAGGAAAACCAACCCCATTAAACTAAACATAAATAAATAAACGAGAAAGAAGAAGATAAAGGGTACCAGTGAAAGACCGCAAGGGCTGATCGCCAAGGAGGAGGAAATGAGACCTGGTTTCCTATCTTTCACTGCCTAAACCCTGTGTTGGCCCTTTTCATTGGCTTTTTCCGTTTTCCCATGCGTTTTTTTTTTTTTTTTTTAATATTTTTTATAGGCTTGAATGCGTCTCTAACCTCTCTCATAACGACGATAATACCCATGGTTTCCAAGGTGACAAACGCTACGACAATTGGGGCAGTTTTGTCTCTCAGTTCAGTATATTTTATTACTTTCAATCCAATTTATGAACGAATTTATAGTTTTGTTAGAGAGAATATTTAGTCAAATTATAGGAGAATCCCAAATACTGTATGTATTATTCATACATTAAACAATTGTCATTGAAATCATCCATGTCTAAACCAATTTTTTTTTTTAAAAAAAATTATCCTTTTCAAATGAAGATATCCAAAACATAATAATAATAATAATAATAAAGAGATTTTTTTTAAAAAAAAAAAAAGAAAAGAAGAAGAAGCTGTTTATCAATCTTTGGTATTATTACTCAAAAGTAAGTTATTTGATTCACTTACGTACATTAACTCGCTAAAAAGCGTTTATAAGTAGAAATCCAGCTCAAGTCCTAATTTTAGGCAACAGGTACTTCATACCTTATTGCTGTCTCTTGTAAATTGTAATTATTTTTTAGTTTAAAGGAGAATCCAAGCTCAGATCCATTAATTATTTGTCTCTTCTTATCAATTTTTTCAATGCACAATCCAATTCCAATGTCATATTTTATTAAAATTTGCAGAGGTGATGACGCATTCAAATTAAATTTTTATAGCATTTAATGGTATACATGATATTACATCATTTAAATAGTGTGAAATTTTAATCTAAACCATAAAATAGTTTTATCTCCATTTCACTTTAAATTATTAATTTGCAGGAAAAGTCATGGACATGGTTATAACATACACAGAAGATAACAGAGTGCTTCAACTGTAAACAGTAAATACATGCAACAACACTTGTATTTCATTGCATCATCCAAGCTAATCTGCAGAAATAGCTTTACATCTTTGCAGAAATGATACCGTGCATATATACACGAACCACCAACTGACTGCCAGGGGTTACACACAATTAAAGGCGAAAAAGCAATTCCATTTTTACTAGAGAAGAAAGTTGTACAAAAAACACTAGGGAAGCCAATGCCACAATGTCCAGTTTGTTCCAACATATCTGCTTCTAGTTCACCTCATTTGCAGGCATGCCGTGTACTTTCCCAATTTATCAACCTACTGAGGCAAATGAACAGAATGCTAGCCGCACAAAAACTTGATTGATTACAAGTATGATGAAATGCCACTGGATTCCTTTCTCCTCTTACTTCTAGTGAACCAAAACAAGAAAAAGAAACAATCATACCAACCAACAAACAAATAACTGAAACCCATTTGTTCAGGCTAAAAAGTTCTATCTGAAAAGGGAGACGAACTTCTGTTCAATGAAAATGTGAAAAAATAATCAATATCCTCTCTACTCGATGAACCTTTGCGCAGAAAAAGCCATATTGACAGTAAAAGAAAAAACAAGCTCTTCCCGCTCTCGACTATCAACTTGTTGTAGGCTTGAAACTTAGGTATCATCGACTTGCGAGTGAAAAACAAAACTCGGAAATGTGGTGGTGATGTCTCTGCCCAAGAAAAAACAGGACGAATGTTAGAAGCAAGAGTTTGAATTCTTGAATCATTTATGATTTCCAATCTCTAGAAAATTCCCATCAGTATAAGCTCAACATTACAAACCTTCTAAAATATAATAAGAGGGAAAAACGCCTTATAACAGATTTCAAAAGGAGACACCATATATCGATTTTCAACAAGAAATACTATTAGTGGAACTTCTATCATCCATTACCTATTAAGTGATTCTCATATGTGCTGGGAAGATAGAGCAATAATAACTAACTCACTTGAGATATTGAAGAGTCATATTCTTCAAAAGGGATGGATGTCGCAAAACAAGGCTTCGCCACTCTTCCTTGTCAATTTTTCCATCATGTTTAGTATCAGCTTCCTCAAAGGTCTAAAAAAACCAAAAACAATTATATATATGGTGTGAGGATTACAAATGCAACATTTTTACATAAAGTATTACCTCAACATAGGTTATTGCATAATATTGAGCATTTAATTCATTGCATAATATTGTGCGCTACGGGAAATATCCAAATACTGTTTTATTCTTTCAATAATCCATTTTTATAACAATGAAATCCTACTGTTCCTACCCCTAGCTTCTATGATATGTTGTTAAGATTGGCTTCTGCTCAACACTAAACAGAAAGAGCAGAAAAACATTGAATTGCCATACATGATGCAGAAAATAACTCTGACACGAAACGTATAAATTGAAAATGACCAATTAGTCAAAACAAAAAGAACCGAATTACGACAATGTATAGCAATGATCAATATCATTAAGACCTGACATGTGAACTGAATCAATAAAAATAAGTACCTTGTCAATGATACTTTCTATCACGTCATCCGAAAGATTCATACCAGATTCAGCAAGTGTGGCCACCACCATTTGCTTTACCTATTCATTAAAATGTACAGCAACCAACTTCCTTTAGATGCATCCCTGAAGCTTTTTTTTTTCTTTTTCTTCAAAGAGACAGTAGCAAAAAACTAAAGTTGTGGCCATGTATGAGATTCAAGTGAAGTAAAAGCATCATTAATAAACTTTTACACCAGTCCAAAATGTTGAGGTAAAAGCAATTTAGGAACTGGAAACAGCAAAAGAAAGGGTGAAAGCAATTTTTTTTTTTAATATTTTTTATTAGTAACTCGATCTCATTTGGAAGCGCAGCGAGGCTTAACCCAATTACAACAAAAACTATACAAGAGAGACCCCCTATTAGGGAGAAAAAGAAGAACAAAAGCCCAAAAATTCCAAGAAACTAGAAAAGCAAGGACTATTATACGCAACAATCCAAGTATAAAGGGATTTGAACAAAGCAATCTTAAGCTCTACCACCAAAGTCTCACAATTTCCAAAGCTCATTGTGTTTTGCTCTCTTTAAATGCTCCACATTAAACACAGAGGTACCATCCTCCAAACTTCTAAAATGTTATGGTGCCCCCACCTCACCTCTCCAACTAGCCAACTCTGTCACCCTTTTAGGCATGACCCACTCTACCAAAAAAAGGAAGAATTGAAACCCATAAATCTCTCCTCACTTTACATTGAAGCAGAAGATGATCTATGAACTCCTCACTCCTTCTGCACGTACATCCACCACAATGATAGTTGACAAAATATGATATATTCACTCAACAGAAATTAGGATAGCAATACCTCCTGTCTCTCGATGAACCCTTGCTGTTTGAGATCATACAATTGGAATGAAACTGCGAGAAGAGAAAAGTTAGGCATCCCCACCATGCAATCATAGATGTGTGTCCATGTGAGTGAGTGACGCGTGTGTGTGTGTGTGTGTGTGTGTCTGTACATCACTATGCAATCATCAGGAGAGTCAAAGGGCTAAAACCATGGAGAAAAAATAACACTGAAGAACCAAGCCATTACCATAGATAAACTAGTCTCTCTTTCCCTTCTAACCACCTCAAATCCCCACTATAAATGATGAAGGCATAAAGCAAGAGTTATATACACGCTACAGCTCCCCTTTTTTCTACTAGATTAAGGTACTTCGATGGATTGACAATTTCTAAATACTAGCTGATACTTACATTCGATCTTATCATCAATTGGTGCATTGGGGTGAAAGACAGAGAGAGCACGTGCAAACTCTTCAAAATCTAGTATCCCATTGTGCTTCGTATCAAACAAATCAAATACCTATAAAATTTGAAAAAGATGGTTATAATTAGCACAAAGACTATATTGAAGTCATGAATGTATATGTGAGTGTCCATAAAGGAATTCAACTCGTTAATGCATGAGCTCAGGGATAAAAAAAAAAAAAAGATAAAAAAAAAAAAGTCAATTAGTGTAAGAAAACCATCTAAGCTTAGGCCAGCCAGCCAACAGAGACAAAATAAGCACTGTGTATAAATCTCATTGGGTAACATTGCAAAATGGGTCCAAAAGGTTCAAGCCATAAAAAGGTGATTGAACCTATGGCTAGAAATTTTAACCATAGACATGCCAACAGATCTAAATGAGACAGAATGCAAGCAAAATAATTTCACATCTACCAAGAGAAAATATGTAGAATGCTAAAATATCGGAGGAAAAAGCACATCAAAACCAAGCCAACAAAAAGTGAAGAGTTGATACAAAAAGGAATACCCGGTCAGCAAATAAGCTCTCTTTTTTGTTTGTCTTGAACAATGCCAGTTGAAATTCTTCCTGGAACATTAAAGACAACCAAAACGGGATTATTTTTCTTATTCAAAAGGAGAGTCAAGTCATTACATTGAAATAAATTAAAACAAAGTCACTTTCAGCTTGAAAGTGCAAGCAATATAATTAAATTAAGATATAAATAGAACAACGGTGAATGCTATGACTCTAGTACCTTATTGATCAGCCCGTCATCAATTACAGCACTGCTAATCTTCTTAAACAGTTCGTACAGCGCTTCTATCTCACTAACACTAACTGCATTTGAAGTAACATGAATTAAATATCTTTGCATGCTCTGGATGCTTATACTACTCCTAAAGTGTAAAGATAAAACTAACAAGCCCAGAAGAAATATTGGAAAACCCAGTTACGTGGTGTTCAAAACCATTTGGGATATCAGATAGTCATCACATCAACCATGAGGACCTACATGTGCCCCTTGGGTATTGTTGCAGCATGTAGAAAATAGAGAAGCAAAACACCTCCATCCTTACTTTTAAGATCTATTTTGAAAAATTCTCCACTGATGAAGGGAAAAAGAATTTGGAAACTCTTGATGATGTACCTATTTAGGAGACCTAGGTAACATCCTTTCTGTCGTTAAATTGGAATTTGTAAAATAATATCAACTGTTCAAAATTAACAATATAATTGAAAGAGACAACAAGCCAATGGCTTTCCCATCACATAATGTTCCCAGACAGGCTTCGTGACATCTAGAACTGGAAAGTTTAACAAAGAAGGTAACATACAGACTGTCTCTCTTGCAAGAGCTTCTGGATCTTGAAGACCCTTGGGTTGGTTATACAAATCAGTATCACAACAATTAACAACAGCAGCCCACAAATGCTTTAATCCGTCTAGGCACTGCACCATGATCTTTTCAAGACGTCAAAACACTCCATACCTGTGCACAAGGAAAAATTCTTGAAACCTACAACCAAGCTAAGAGAAACCCACATACTCGTGATAAATTGAAAGGAACAATAAATTCTCCAGCTGACCTAGGTCTTGATAGCGAGTGGTCAAGGAAACAAAGTGCACACCAAATAAAAAGATATGAACTTTCTACAATGCTTATAACAGTTGGTTTACCCTTGCCTAAACTTGCAAAAGATGATCATTTTCCATATTTCAAAATGTACCCCAAAACACACAGGACCGTTAGAGTATATTGTCGCACATCAAAGCGTGAAGGTGATTTATGACAAATTGATGTTTTACCAGTCAAGCTAGTTTGATTCAAGTGACAATAAAGCATAAAGGTGACTTTAACTGAAAATAAGCAAGTAACCAAGAAGCACATTGGACAAAGAAAAGGAAAAAAAAAATGTCCAAGATATTAAATTCTATAACACATGTATTCATCTGAAAAGAAAAAAAAAATCTATAACACGTCTTTATTGTTCTAAACTAAACTGTGCAAATTAGATGACGTCCTTTCAGATAAAGGATATGCATAATCACAAACTTTATGCATTAAAATTTGCCAATATTGCTTCAAGTTTTCAAAAAACCAAAAGTAAATGAAATTACTTCAAATGAAAAAAAATATTACCAAACAAGTAAACTACAAAATATTCATTTTAAAACTTTCCAAAATTGTCAAAATCTAGTAAAGCTATCATTTTGGCAGCTTTTGGCAAAAAAAAAAAATTCACATCAGACATCCAGCAATAATAAGCAGATGGAATTGGCTACCCAAAAACATTGATTGCATTATAAATGCACCCAAATGAATCGCTAAGATACCAGAAAAAAAGTGTAGCATGCTCGCAAAGGCAGGAGATCAATGGTTACCAAAATTATGAGAACATTGTTATGCTGGGAATAACTTCAGGAAAACTATAAGCTCCAGTTCAACACTTTCAGGTGCATGGTATCTAGAGAGACAAATAAATATGGTGCATGGAAATGGAAAAAGGCAGTCAATTATAATGGCTGTCAAAAGAATATTGGAAACAAGCTGAGCCCAATATCACTGAATACATTCTGAATCATTGCTATGCCATTGACTGCCTTTGTTGCATGTTGGGTGGGACTTCAAAGTGGTCATTGATGCTGCTATATATGTACGTACGTACATACGTACTGTATGTGTGTGTCCATATATATATATAAGGAGAAGAAACCTTGGACTTTTGTAAGAATCCAAAACCTTTTTTTTTCCTTTACTTCTGCCTTCTCGCCACACAAAGCAGAAATGAAAATGATAAATGCCTCATACCATTTATAAAAATAACCATATTCGTGTGGTGTAAGCTAATGTGGAAGAAAGCAATCCAATCTATTTTCTTTCTCACCCATGTGGATTCAAATAAGAAAAGAAACATCAAATCAAACCAATTCTTTAAAATATCCTGATAGTTATAAGAGTCCAAAAATTTTGTTGTTTTTTCTCCATCTTCTTGGCAACAACCAATCATTAATACAATGATATAAACACCAATAGAGAAACTGTAAGTGTAAATGATGGACTCGATATCCCCATTTTGACATGCGACAAAGGAATCCAATCTGCTTTTTCTTTCCTCCATCTTCTCAGCAACAAAGGAAGCATATGTGCAGTACGAGAAATGCCACGTACGATTGATAAAACTAAGAATATATGCATCGTGCTGGTAGCCATTTTAGCAAATCAATAACTGGATTGACAGAGGAAAACAATCTGACCCTTTTGTCGCAAAGTAAACTAATAGAAAGAAGATAAACATACGGATCTTACATCATTCGCACCGTGGACTGTTGTAAGCAATTTAACACTTTTTTCCTTTTATACTGTCCTCTTGGCAACAAACAATGCATAAATGTAATACGACAGATGCCCGTACATCATATAAACCCAAAGCATAATTACGTGGCCATATCAAGAATTGGTTCGATAATCCATTTGACAAGGAAAACAATCTGTTTCTTTGTCGCCATGCAAATTAATAAAGAAAAGGAAACATCTGGATCTTACTTCATTGGTACCCTAGATCACTACAACTCCCCCAATATTCCTTTACTCATTCTGTCTTCTCAGCAACAAAAACAGCATACGCCATACAAACAATATATGAACTGTTGGCAAAACTAAACCTATGTATATTTATATTGCAAATAAAGGGATAATTGCAACCATCCGCAGCCAAAGCACTTACTACAGATTGGGGCAGCAGGACAGGAGACTAAATCTTTATGCATGAATGTAATGGGCAGCAGGCAACCCATATCTATCTACAGTTATTTAATACCATCAACACTAACAGCTCACTGTGACAAAGAGCTTTAAGCCTTGGATGCTAAAGGCTTAAAATTAATCCCGTCCCAAGTACTATTTATTTTTTTATGACCAACAAAGTTTGCTAAATCAGGTGCATCTTTTGGGGATTCATTTGCATTATAACCCACAAATACCTGGGTGGCATTACCTAAAATGCATATATTAAGAAAGGCCAATCGCAAGCTATTAAAAAACAGAAACTTAGCCTGAAAAAAGTTGCCTTGAAATCAACCCTATAATTGAATTAGTGATTAATAAACAGATATCAGAGGCAAAACGCAAAAGGCAAACTAACCGAACGCCATCAGTACCATAGTCAATGATGGCAATGCACGAACAGAAATATTACAGATGCCAATTTAAAAAACCTAAACTTTCCGGTCCAATGCCACCATTAAAAACCAAAATTGCGACACAAACCACGCAAGGATAAGACCCACGACAGATTAAACAGAACCCACAAAAAAGATTGGGGATTTTCTGTTAATTAATTTCAGAAACAAATATAGTTTCAATGAATAATAACAAGAATCAAAGAGATGGAAGTGCAGAGATGGATATAAAGGGCAAAAGGGGCTTACCTTTTCAGAAAGACCAAGAAGATGAACGAAGAGATAACCACCAACGCGACGAGGAGGAAGGGGGCGAGTCAAAATTCTGAGACATGTCTAACTAATCATTACTCTTCTTTCTTTTGTGTTTTCAAAGAAAAAGAAAATTTACTACTACCATCGAGGTGGGGTTTTATTCGATCTGTTTAAGCAGGTTCATGATTGTGATTGATTATAAATTAAAAATGAAATCTGGGTGTTTTTGAGTTCCGCAGTAGCTACCTAAATTTGGAAGGCAAAGCGCCAAACCATATTTCCCAACCAAGTGTTTCATTTTCATACGCGTGGCTCTTACTTGGTAGGTCCAATGATCACGTGGTATTGAGACCATTGGAGTTAGGTGGTATTGCCATCCCCTTCACATTATCTGCATAAGGTTTGGAGTTGGGTCAAATAAAGTTTGCTTCTTGGTTCGGGAAGCTCATTAGCCACCTAAGTTTTTAGTAGTAGAATTTAAGCCACTGAGACCCTTTTCTTTGTCTGTTAAAATTTTCGACCAAAAGGAGATTGAACCAGTTCTGCCTAGGTTGCCTAGGCTGATGTGACATATGCTGTACAAATTTTTTAAAATCTTATATTTTTGTTGGTGCAATAGGTCCGTATGAGAAGTTTTTTGACCTAACATGTTTAGGCATCCCTCTTTAGGCTATCCAAACACTACCAAATAGGTGATGACTCGAGCAAACTCTCATATCAATATCATTACACGCATCTAAATTATGAAATTCAAGCCGCCACCTTTTGGAGTGGTATATGTCACGCGTGAAAGGTGTACTTGGTATTTCCCAATGGGGCCATCCAATGGAAATTGAATTCGTCTATTTTTCTTCTTTTTCCTGAGAGATTGAATTCGTCCATTAGGTTGCAGTATATATATGTAGCCTCTGATAGATGAAAAAAAAAAAAACAGCATATTCTCCAACTAATGATAAGAACTTTCTACACGGACACAAAATGATGCAAAGAGCTTATAAACAGTTCAAAAGCAAAACATGAAAAGGCAATTACAGCAAGTTCAATGAGAAAAGGGAGCGTCTTTCTTTCCTATCTGTCTCTGCCTTTATCACGGCTATGGTCTGATCTACTTCCCTTTGGTATGATCTTCTTAGGATCCAACTTGCTCCGAGACATTCCTTCCTCTCTAATCTCCTTCCCCTTCTCTGACTCCACTTCCTCAATTTCTCCAATGACCAACTTTCTTTCCAATGCTACTGGCAGTTTCCCATCTGATCTCTTACTTTTATGTTGATCTTTTTCACCTGCTCCGGGAATGGCGGTTCTTCCTCTACTAAACTTTTCATCTGAACCCAGCTTTAGCTGCTTATACTGATCTTCTCTTACAGTACTGGGTGCCTGCTTTCCTTTAGAGATTAGCTCCGGGGGTGGCAGCGCTAGCTTGTGGGTGGTTTCCTTGGAACCTCTCTCTTGTTCAAAAAACAGGACTTGCACGACCGTTCTCAATGGTAGCCGTTCATTTTTCACAGCATGAGCACGTACCACCGGAGATAACTTTTGGCAGTCTAGACTCCGGCAGAGGCGCTTTTTGTCTCCCTTGCTCAGGTCAGGATGCTCCTGTTTATCAATTGAGACACATTGTGAATGTGCAAGGAATGAAATTCACTTTCTTCCTGCTTATATCGCATTCATTATTAATGCTCACAGACACGACACAATAATATGTTTGGCCCTGCATCTAACACCTTTAAATAATTTCGAAGTACATGGAAAATTGGCTTTCATCAATCCTTCACTTAGCTTATTCTCCCAAAAACTTAAGCTAAATTAATTAATTAATATCTGACAACCGATGAAATATTTTGATTGAAATGGAGATAAACTGGGTGGGAGATAGAATTTGAATTAGTAAGTTACCTTAAGATAAATGTTGATTGCCTTGTAAAGGGAATCGTGTTCTGGGCGAGCAATATCCGGTAACGCTTCAGCTAGAGAAACTAATTTGGATACCGGCATGTTGGCATCCTTTGCAACCACTTCAAGGTAAGAATCAACGAGCTTCCCAACCTTGATAATGGATCCCAAAAAGTGGCTGTTTTCTGCAGGAGAAGGAGATTGTCTCCTCCATAGCACCACTAAACTTTCTAAGACAGCCACAACCAAGTCAATATCGTAAGAGTGGGCTTCAGAGGTTGAGTGCAAGGGAAAGAGCAAGTCAGTAACTGTTGCCTCCTCAAATTGCAGACTAGATCTCCTTATTAGCTCTGTCTTTGTCACGGGAGAGGCTCCTACGTAATTCGCTATGCTTAGAAGCCTCAGCAAAAACCCAACTGAAACCGATCCTCGATCTCCAGGAATCATGCTCACTATAACTTCAAGAATTCGTCGATTCTTATCCTTAAAGTCTTGAGCTTGAGGCACTGAACTCTGTAGAGGTCTACTCTTTGTGGTGTCTGGTAGCCAACGGCAGGCATAGACATGCAAAGCTTCGCCAATAAGCTGTGGTGGCAACATGTATGTCGATCTGATGGCAGTAATCATACACCGGAACAGGTCTATGTCAAGATCAGATAAGTCCTCCGTCCACCAATCCTTCGGCACAGAGTGGTGGTGTTTCTTGGAGTAACCGGGTCTAGTGTAAGTGTAGGACCATGTGACCTGCACAAACTCATCATCAGTTTTAATCAAACATTTACATCTAAAATAAGCTCCCCGTGTATCCCAAAAGCTTAATCTAATAGAAAAGAAAGAAAGTAAAATTCTTCACCTTTGCTGGCGGGGTGAGGATTTTCTCAACAATGGAATCGATGCACTTTCTGGTGATTCCATAAGTCTCAGACCACTCGGGTAACTTTGATGTGCTCTGGAGTGCGATTACAGAGTCCTTCCAACCCTCCAGAATGCATGACATGAAAAAGGCTTCAAGTTTTACAACAAAGTTTCCCTTCTCTACCGATTCAGTCATTCTAAGGAACTTGGCAGCACAGAATGCTGATACAAAGTTGTGTGCGCTGATATCAATAGTAATTCCATAGCAATATTTAGCACACACTTCAAAAGCATCTTCGCCTCCGGGAAGATCATGAAGCTCAATTGTAACATTCTCGGAATTGCCAGCATCAGAGAAAAGACGCTGCAAGAGGCCGCACTTTGGAAGAAGAGGAAACTGCAGCTAAGAACAGCAGAATTAACAAGGATCTAAGTAACAGTGATCCAGAAGAAATGTCTTCAAATTAGAAGAATTGAAATGCTTCCTTTCTTTAATTTTTCAACCCCTCATCATCTAATTAATATGCTGCATGAATCTGAGTCCAAATGGGAAGCATGCAGGAAGAAACACAACATTGAGATTGCATCAGCAAACAACACAAGTACTAAATCATCGTATACCTTATGGAGAAGATAACTGATGTCATTAATCTGTACAATGATGTCGCTAGGTAAATCTGAAACCATTGTCCTGCATTTGTTGAACAAATTTATTAGTTTAAGCCCCCAAAACGCAACACATATCTAAATGCAGAAATCTCATTACAATTAATTAATTAAGTGGATGATGATGATGAAAACACCTGGTAGCTTCTTCTGTGTAAAACGTGTCTGGCCTCGACCCAAGTTTCATAAACTTCATTTTTGTTATGGTGTTTTCTTTTCTGTCAAAAGATCTCGATCAGTCCTTCCTTCATATATAACATTGGAATGTTCCCTTTCCAGATGATTGCCCACTGAAATCCAGAATCTAGAGAAGAAAAAAAGGGTAAAAAGAGAATTAATTAGAGAAATTAAGAAGCAATCAAGTACAAATGTGCATGCAATGAATGCATGCATGGAATTAAGTGGACACATGATTCACAAAAATAATCAAAGCACTTATATCATATTCAGAGAAATAAATACATTGGAAAGAAACGCACTTGAAATATTTACTCACAAGTCAGCTTTATTGCTGTTCAAGTCAGCTTTACCAATTTGTTTTATTCCAACATAATAGTAATTAATGAAATGGAGATAAGGAAGAAAAACAATACAGTATCTAAGCAATAATACACAAGTCAGCCTAGCTAGCTAGTAGCTGAATCAGGCCGGTTAGAATAGGAAATATATATATATATAATAAGAGAATTAATGTAAACTATTACAGAATAATATCAAACTATACAAAAAATAAAAATAAATTAGGCCAACAAAATATATTCAAACAAAGTCAAAGAAGGTTGTATAGGAGAAATTAATGTAAAATTTAAAAATAAAAATCAACTGGAAAAAAAAGTGTTGAATTGTGAGCAAATGGTGATTTAGAAGCTGCAACAGCTCAAGAGTGAAAGATGCATATATGATTGAATGAATAAAGTCCATCATCATTCGGCCCAAAGATTTGGCAAAAATAATAAGAGATCATAAAATTAAGAAAAATGGATCAGAGGAGGGAGGAGAAGCAAAGCGATCATGAAAGACAGGTTGGTTCTAGAGCTTCTTCTGCAGTAAAGGTGTAATGGACATGGAAATATTTCACTACTCACCTGATCACCTTGCGTCCAACCACATCCTCATTTTCTGTACGTAACCCCACAATCCCTTTAATTTATAGAAGGAAGTTACGCCTAGAAATTAGAAGAAAACAAAACAAAACCAATTTTTTGCTGTGATATATATATATATGCATGCGTTGCAACAAATTTATGACACAAAGAGTGTCAAATTAAGAGGCAAAATGGCATTGTGCCACTGAGCCTTTCAGACCTTTTCTACAAGTCATGCAAATTTGTCTCCACTTTAGTGTTTTTGGAAGTTACTTTAAAAGTTAATGAAGTGGTTGAAATTCATTAAGAAGATGTGAACGCACGCCTCTCTCACTGCCTTACATTATAGCCTCAGGATCGGATGTTCCTGACACTAGGTAATTTTTCTTATCTATAACTGATCACAACCTGATCAAGGATTCCCTTATTATACATTAGATAAATTTTGGCAAACGACGTAGTTAAAATATTGTTAATTAAATGATTAAATTTATCATTTTTTATCGGTTTAAGCTTCTGAAACAACAGGTGATGATATATATAACACACTTCACAGATAATAATGCTAATTATCATAAGAATGTGAGTAAGATGCACTGCTAGCTCTTTCTAATCAATATCTTCCAAGTTAGGAAGTAGAATGATCAAGTTGGAGACATATATGATCATGGGGTTAGGTGGGAAAATGATCAGTCCACATCGACTATATATGCTATGATACGATTTATTAATGTGAAGAATTCTTAAGTGTATCATTCCACAGTAAATTACCATTTATTTTAAGACATGAAGAGTAAATGCTACATATATATTACGTCCTTATCTCACTTCCATTTTACTGAGTCGATATACAAAGATTTATGAGTATAATATCACATCAGCCTAATGGGATGAGAGTGAAATTGAGGTATAGTATGTAAAATTACTTTCTGTTTTTCTTAAGCATGTAGAATTACTAAGTAAATGGAAATGGCTGAATTTTTAATAATTTAGTTTATGTTCTAACAGTTTCTCATTGTCCCTCAATAAATAAAGCCCAACACATGTTCAATTAAAATAGGAAGTGAATTGCGAAAATTAGATTCAAACTCCATACCGTTTTAGTGTTAAATCACTACTTGGCATGAATATTAATGGTTAACATTAATCCCCTTATGTGAATGTTAACAAAATAGATCAATTATATTTTTGCATAAATATCTCATAATTTTTTTTAATAACTAATTGGTTCAGGTTAAGGAAGAAAAGAAAGGGATATTTGTACTATAATGACCTTATGCTTTATTAAGCGTGGTTTCCAACCGAATGAATTATTCCCTGGAGTTATCTCAAATTTAGCATATATGAAACTATATTCATATATAGATGCTAAAGCATATATATTTGAGATTTAGCATCTTACTTACATGAGCACCCCGGCCAAGCATACTTCTAACAAGTTCTAATTTCTTAAAAATAAATAAATGAAGACTTTTCTCAACCCATCAAAAGAAGGGGGAATAAAAAAGAAGAATCTTGAATTGTTCTACAGTAGTGAGGGATAATGTTGATGTTGGTCCATGCGCCTTTATCATGCATTACTTATTGGTTGAAAATCAAACCTAGCTAGTGTGGTCTCTGCTTTCGCAGACAAATGGTGGTAAAGAGAGAAGCACAGTGCTAATGTGGCACAGTGCCAACACCTTTTTTTATCAGATTGGGAAAAGCCCTTAGAGGTTTTTCCTTCTGAGCAGGAAATAGCACAAGCCTTCCAAGCCACACTTTGTTTCAAAAGGTAGCTTTACCAGATCCAATGCTGCAGCACCATGAATTCACATGAAAAATCAGGGAATCATGGTTTGCTTTGTGTCAGTCTAGCTGATCGCTGAATAACATAATTATATATAATGAAATTGGTCCTTATATATACTTGGATGATTGCATATATGCCATTCACAATATATATTGGTATATATTTAGGCTATTTATATGTGTTAACATTCTCTTTTTGAGATTGATAATTAACAACTTTCTAATAAGGGTTTTATTGCTTTCTTTTTGTCCATATTCCTTTGGAGTTTTTTATTTAACGGCTACAGTGCAGTTTCTTTTTCTACATGCATTATCTTATCCGCTAGCAAAGTATGGCAGATCAATCTTCATCATCTGTATAAGAGAATGAAAAAGCACCTTGAGTTTTGGGTTGGTTTTCATCAAGTGGGATACAACAATGACAACTAAATTTTTTTTCAATCAAAAATCATCCCCCTCCACCATACCATTAACAGAGTTAGCACTATATATATATATACATAAAAATATAATACTGGAAACTGGAAAATACCTTGACCACAACTCAAAAAACAAAAAAAAACTCAAAAGGGGGAGATGGCCGGGAAGAGATCAACGTACCACAAATATCTGATTGATGTTGTTTGCTTCCAAGAAAGAAGCACCATTAATTTACAATTGAAAAGCTGCAAAATATAGGCTTTGAGCTCCAAGTGACAGCACAAAGTTGAAGATGAGAGAGACCACAGCTTTCTGCTTGATCAGAAACATACATACATGCATCAGTAGTGGTATCCATGAAGATGAGATGCATATATATGTATATATGGCACGTGAAATATATAGATTTCATGCATATAATCCTCAGAGAGAGAGAGAGAGAGAGAGAGAGAGAGAGAGAGAGGGTTAATATGGCCTATGGGGGTTTCTGTTAAAATCCGCTAGTGAGACACACCAACTAAATAAAAAAGGAGGACCCCCCTCCCCTCCCCTCCCCTCCCTTCCCTTCCCGCGGTGTCTGATCACCAAGAGTATTGGAGTGAGAGAGAGAGAGAGAGAGAGAGAGAGAAAGAGTGGTTGGTTGGTATTAGTCAACATGGTAATATATCAAAAGCATATTATGATAAGCTGCTTGAACCGAAAAAAGAAATGGAATGGAAAAAGCGAGAAGACTATGCTTTCTATCTCTCTCTCTCTCCCTCTTTTCCCCCAAGAGCTTGAAATTTGTGCTCTATGATTGAATTCAGAAAAAAAGCATACAATGGCAAGTGGGCAGGCCTTGGGAGTGCTCCTACCCTAAAGAAGCTTATCATGGGACCAATTTTGAAAGATCCCCTCTGCATACCCCATCATGCTTCCCCCCACTATCTTTTGGTATATTCTTCTTCTACAGCTCCCTGTTGGCTCTTCTTGATCTGCATGTCGGCCACGTGTCTTGTCCTCTACCGTTTGTTACATCATCCTGATGGGATCTATCTGGCTTCTTTGTTGGTTGTTTTGGAGGCCAAACACAGACAAGTATTTCTCTTCCTGTCCCTGTGTGTTTCGCAAAATTTCATGCGTGTTGGCTTCTATCTTTCTGTATTCTGTTCGTGTGCACACTCACACGTGTATCAGTCTTTTCTCGTTTTGATTTTTTCTTTTCTTTTGTTTTTGATCGGGATGTCCATGTCCGGTCCCACGTGATTTTATTTTATTTTATTTACAAGGAGAAGGAGAAAGAAGGCCCACCTGGGCCACCCATCCCTTCAGTTCAGTCCCTTCATTTGAAGGGAATGCGCGAGCTAGCTGTACGTTGAGAGGCTTTTATCCCATAGCTTTAACCAGTATTAGCTTAAAGCTATATTCTTCATTAATCCCAGCTGCATGTCCAACCCAATTATGTTATGACGATGATCTTAATTAATAACATGATCATCATCATCAGCCTTAATTACTTTCCATCGATCCAGTTTCTTAATTAGATTTTGTTATCTAAACTAATCTTGGGAAAAAGCCAATCATGTGCCTTTCTTAATTAGATTTGGATGTCATGCTACAAGGTTGCTTATGTGAGAGGTTGTTCAAATCCCGTCTGAATTATAAGAACAAGAAGGATTCAGACAACCTCTCCCATGATAAGCAACCTTATTACATAAATGATTAAGTATTTTGTTCTGATGCATTTGCTACTTTATTGAAACATGATGCAGCAACTACTTAATGACATAAATAAAGTGGTTTTTGCGTCTTAACCTCTCTTATTCTTCTAGACCCTTTGGGTCCCCCTTTTAAGTCAATGTTACATAATCGTGATTCGTGCACCGCTTAGATAGGGTCGTATATTTTACACCAATGTACGTATAATAGCCTTGTACGTGTCTTCAAGGTGCTTCTCTCCATTAATTTGTATGAAGCTATCCAATGCATTGGTAATCTAATACAAAGAATGCTAAATATTACACTTACAATCTATTAAGTTGATGTGATAGTGTTTATTAACTATTAATTTTTATTTTTTTTTTAATGAAAGCAGATGAACACTATCACAACAACCCAATAAAATACAAGTGGAATGTGAGTATAGTATGTAACATTGCTCATCTAATATTTTGTTAGTGAGTAATGCTATTCTTACAAACATTTAATTAATATAATAATTATGTAAACGTTATAAAATCGAGTCCACCACATATACCTAGCCTGCTAAAGAGCTTATTATTAATTAAGTATTGTATATAAGGAAATGCATTTGCAACAAGCTTCAACCACATAACACACAACACATGGACTATGGGCTATGAGCCTATGACATGTTTGCTGCCAAAATGGCAAATTGCTGACATGTTGCTACACATGGAAATTGAAAAAAACACGAGCGTTTTAGAAAACACAAGACTTAATTGGCCCAAAGGCCGAGAAAAGGGCCACGAGAAATAGCAGTTTTGAGAAGTGGTCCAAACATTGGACCAGTGTGAGAATGTCTGTCAACGGAGGGACTAGGGAGAGAAGAGAAGAAAAAGGCGAGGACCTCTTTTAAAAGAAAGTACGAGGCCTTGATCCTCATCCAGAAGGGAAGAGGTGACAGAGTGCTCGGTCGTCTCTCCAACTTGATTGGCAATTGCTATAGTGATCATTTTTGTTCTTATAGTAATTGTGCTATAATGTTCCTTGTCTGTTTCTTAGTCGTAAAAGATAAACTAAGAAACAGGGGCACACAATAATCCTGGGTAAGAATCAAGATAAACTAGTTACCAACCCAGTAGCAGTGCCACTGTGCCAGTATGTATGCACAGCCTATCACCATGAGCTTCATTGCTGTTACAACAACAAAAGCGTAACAAAAAGATGAGCTTAAAAACAACAAAAACTAAATTCCCCTCTGCCCTGGTATGGGTTATAACTGAATTGGAGATTATAAAGACCCTTGTTGAGGCATGCAATTACAACTAAAAATTGTTGATGTATTACAACATATAATATCGGCCCATTACAAAGGAAGCTCACAAAATTTCCAAAAAGGACTGCTGCTTCTCAACTCTCAATCATATTATCAAAAGCCCACAAAACAGGACGATAACACAAATCCTTCCACATCCTATTCTGTTCACTTCAGCTAGTCACCAAATAAATCATCATCACTCACATCATCAACATTACTTGAGTTTCCACTCGACATCTTCCCATGGGTGTCTTTTGTTGGATAAGCCGGTTTACCATCAGGGTATGCCCAGGAAGAACCCACTTTGACAGAAAATGATTCCCCATAGAGATCATCATAAATCCCACTTTTTGGAGTGGTTTTGACCCTGTTTAAGACTTCCTGCAGTTTATCAGTCACACCTTTTTGGGAAGTAGTAGTGTCTTCCTTCGCAGAGGACTGCTGCTTTCCTTTGGGTATCACTGTAACCTGTACAAGGTGCTCGTATTTCCCAACAAGACTTCCTTCTTTGACACCTAATGGACCAGGTTCTGTTTCTACATCCGCACCATCTGAAACCCCAACAACTTCGACCAACTCTCCCCCAAATTGATCCCTGAAGGACACTCTTAGCTTTTTTAGTCTCTTAGCAAGCCTCTCTGACTGCTGGCTGTTATCTCTTCCACCTTTAGAGCGACCAGACTCGGTCGATTTAGGCACTCGGTCAGGTTTGCTCAGACCATAACGATTTACAAGTGTGTTATAAGCCACAACAGCTTCTTCATCAGACGGATCAGGAGGTGGCTGCAAATCAATCTCTGCAGGCAGAGGAGGCCGAGGAAAAAGAGCTGCTTCATTCTTTCTCAAGATATAAGTTCTTGTTGATGCTGCAAACCGCAAAGATTGCCCAACTTCAAGCTCAACAGGGCTGTCTTTAGTCAATCGTTCGTTTGCAACAAAGGTACCATGAGCAGATCCCAAATCCATCACATAAATGCTGTAGAAAATACATGAATGCCATAGAAATAAGAAAAGAAACTTCCAAACTTAACAAAACTGAATTAAATTCAGGAAGTAAGAAGCAATCATCTCCATGTCTTTACAAGCATAAATCAAATGTTTCACCTCAGACGCACTTATAGCCCAGTGGGGCATCAACAAAACGCAAAACCAATAATGTTGAACCTCATAGAACAAACATTTCTGTTCTAGTACAGATGACAATAAAAACATCCACCTGTAAGCTCTAGATCAAACAGTACGTTCTTTTCTCTAGCAGATTATGAATTTTAAATTGATCAACCAACATCAAATAAATGAAACAAAACTTCAGCCGCACTATCCCAAAACAAGCCAATATCTTGCTTTTAATAAAAGAAACATATAACATGTAACCACATACAAAAACAATAATATCAAGATGAAGATTGAGAGACAACCAACCTTCCATTCTTGTGAGGAATGACCGCAGCGTGCTGGCGTGAAACTGAGTTATGTTCAAGCACAAAATCACAAGTTGGAAACTGTCTCCCAAAGATGTTTCTTCGCCTATCGAGAATGATCTTATCGAGAACCTCTCCGTCCTTCAAGACCTCAAGATAGTAAACCCCCGGCCGAGGCTCAATGGCCCACTCGGGAGGTTGCCAAGTCGATTGACCACCTCCCACCTGAGTCACCGGCTGGGTCTGCCCCACCTCTTGAGAAACATGGACTTCCTGGTGCTGCTGTGAGGCCTTTGGGGCCAACTGGGTATTGGTTTTGGGAGCTGAATTGTTGGGAGCCACTGAGAATGGTTCCAAGGATTGAGCTTTCTTGAACCGATCAAGACCAGCTCTTCCATACATAGCTCTTTCTATTTCCCCTAATCAATTATCTGATATACGAAATTAGTTCAGCCCAGATGCAATTTTAGCATTAGCATTGAACACACACTACAAAACCCTACCCAGAGATTCAATTTTGCAAATGCTTCACACCTATGCCTTTACGAACCCTTCGACGATCCCAACCCTAATGCTCAGATACAATTTTAGCATTAGCATCTAAAACACTTGAAAAAAAAAAAAAAAAAAAAAAAACTCCCCGAAGATTCAATCTCGCACAAACCCACCCAACCTAAAACCCTAAAGTTAAAAAATTTAAGCTTAGCCTGAAGAACATGATTGATTATAAAATGTAACAGAGGGTAAAGCTAAAATAACCCATTTCAAAAAGAAACAAAAAAAAAAAAAAAGATTTGCTCAGATTAAAGTCTAATTAGGGTTGCTGGGGTTAACAGGCTCCTCTGCGCTTAGGATTTGGGAGAGACACGAAGAGAGAGAGATTATTGGCTCCCGGTCTAAAGAATCTTTTTCCTTTCTTTTTTTTTTTTTTTTTTTTTTGTCAAAGGGGAACGGAACGGGAAAAGGATAACATAGGAAAGGAGGGACCCACTCAAAAATCCTTCTCGTGGAGCTCAACACACGCGTGTGCACTCACACGCACGCATAGGTTTTGGAGGAAGTTTTTGGGTTGAAGGATTTTTTTTTAAAAAAAAATTTAGTGTATTAAATTGATATGTAATTTTTGTATGTATGTAATGTAAGAACTAAAATTTTTTTAATTAAGCATTTCACGGCCAAACTCAAGCTTGATTGAGAAATAAGCTAACCAAATTTGAACATATAATTAAATTTAATAATGAATTTAAAGCTCAATTTGTGCTCAAAATGAATTAATCAAACCTTTACAGCCAATTATATCTTTTTTTTAAAAAAAAAAAAAAAAAAAAAAGGTATTTACCATAATGCTATATCCATAAAAACCATTTTAGCACATTTAAAATGACAGGTTTTGAAAGCATTTCCATAGAATTAACCATTTTCTCTTCCATTAGGATCAAGAGTGGAAAAGACCACCGCTTATAACTTTTTTCCCTTTCAATTAGAAAAAAATAATAAATAATAATTGACATACGCCATGTCAAAGTTCCTACACTTCAAAAAAAGTAACATTTGTTGTATGTACATGAGGCTATTATTAGCAGCAGCAGGCGTATAACAAATACACGAGGCTTTGAACAGACGGCCAAAGAATCATCTTATGACTACTGATTCCACAAGTTAGCAATGCTAAACCTAATTATGTATTAACAACACTTGGGCATCATCTGCCAAACATCTTACAAACTTGTTACTAGAAAAATAAGCTCCAATAAATCCATGTTGTCAAAATTTGCAGCCATCCTCAGCCTGATTATGTAAAGATTATCAGTCTCCACGAGAATGGAAAGGATCCAATATTATCTGTGTCAGATCTTAAGTTCCAAATATGAGTGTAACCCCGCCGGCAATTTTGTCCCACCTGCCTTCTAACAATAAAGGGTTTTCTTGAATCTAGCTGGCTTCAGCCTCCACGGAAGAAGATGAACAGAGAAAACATCAACACTGACAGCATTTGGAAAGGTAATGCTGTAGGAATATCAGCTCTCTCCAATCAAAAGTCCATATAGTGACATACTTGGAATGCGCTAAATCCATCTGCTATCTTTCTGCAAATTCCCTCTCAACTGCACAGAAAATATCTTTCAGGCGATCTTGCAGATTTTTCAAGATGTTCTTTGTAATCCTTTTCTGATGCTTAGTGCTTTTCAGCCACGCAATCCCAAGGAATACCTGTACATTACATCCCTTTGATTTTGAGGGTAAATCCTCAATTTGGTATCTAAGGTGAAGCTGCAAAAGAAAAAAGACAGCTCAATATTGCCTACACAAGAAAAGGAGAAAATAAGTCGAACAGGAAAAACAATTGCAAAAGATACATTAAGCAGTCTAAACCATACGTTGAAATAGTCACCAAGTGGAACTCCATGGAGTGTCATAACCTCCTCAATAAGCCATCCGTTTTTATCAGAAAGTGGGGACTTTTGCTGAAAACTTGTCACCTCTCCTCTATAACGGGAAATATGCTTATCAAATCTGTAATATATTTGCCTCTCGTAGACATCGCCTTTTTCTGATTCCCATGGGGTATAAGAATAGTTAAGACAACCAACTTTCTCCATCACTCTGCGGTCCAATTCACCCCCATTGAATAACTCTGTCAAGAAACTTGTCTAGACATCACCAACAAGAAAAACTTGATGATCAGAGATAAAAGAAGACACATACAATATGCAAGGATGAAAAAACAAAACAAAATAAATTTGGGAATATGAAAGAGATGTGTGCACGCCATGCAGAAGCATGCGTGCACAGAGACAGAGAGAGAGAGAAGTAGCTTACAGGAACCGAGAGAGCGGAAGAATAAACCTCAGACATGCTGACATCATCAAGGCCCAAGAAGGACCCACTTTCTTCAGTTTGGAGGCTTTTGGTTTCAGATTCTTCTTCAACTATTTGCACCTTCTGCTCAGGACTCAAGGCTCGAGCCTTCCAGAGAGCCATAATTGTCCTATTGAGAACCATCAAATGTCTTAAGTCAAAATAGGACGTTGAATTCTTCTATTGTCTTTGAATTATTACACAACCCTTACTAAGTAAACATGCATCAATTATTACTTAAGCCTGTTTACACCATTTCAAAGACAATAAAAGGAGACCAGTCAATACAGTATAAGCACCACTTCAGCAACGAGAGAGGATTATGACAAGAGAAAAAGGGTGCAGGATTGTTTAAACTTGTATCTCCTAAATATCAAATTGTTCTGCAGATGTCCAAGATAATAAAGCAAGATGAACAAAGTGGGATGTTATCTATGATGATGAACAATATGCCTCTCATATATAAGGGAAGTTATGTTGGATGGCAATAAGATCAAGCAGGCTCTAGTACAAAAATGTGGTAGTCAATAAATAACATGCCCATAGATTGGGCATATCTAGGATAAGCGTCAATTGTTCTGATATTGAACAGATCATCATAGCCCCACTAAAAGAAAACAACGATCATGGCATTATACAATGAAAGCAATCATAATTTGGAACCAAAAAAAGAAGCAAAATCCTCTTCTTTCACTGAATCAGTATTTGGACATGCTCTTCAGTACAGCAGCAACACCCCACCCCCCAAAGAAAATTATATATATATAAAAAAAATAAAAAATAAAAAATAAAAAAGGTTCCTAGCAGCAAATATAAAATCAATAATAAAAAACTTACTAAGTACCAGATGAGCAAAAACGAGCTGAACCAGACAGGATTATATGAAAAAGAAATCCAAAATAAAGTGAAATTATCAAAAGGCGCAAATCCTAGAGTGTATTTTGAAAGCATTAAGTTACATTTGCTTCTAGAATGATCACATGAAAAGAAATTAACACTGCTGAGAAAACTGTAAACTTAGATGAAGGCACTCATTAGAAGTTACAGGAAGCGCAAAAATGGCAAAAATATGGCATAAAGTTGGTTGGAATGGTCTAGTCATGTGCAGCATACACCAAGAAGCGTGCAAGTGAAAAAAAAAAAAAAAAAAAAAAAAAAAAAAACTACAGGTCTAGTTTAAGGTGCAAGAAGTCAAGACAAAAGGCCAAAGGAGATAACGAAATAGATACAATCAAACAAATAGAATGATAGAGCTAGAAAAAGAATAAGAAAAACTCCCATCTAACTCAAAGAGGTGACCATGTTATATTATAAGATCTCCATTAACTACCTATGTGCTACATTGAAGGACACAAAGGACTGGAAATGGAACTTCAGCCTGCCTTCTTCATCTTGAGTCTTTGCCCCATGCCTGGCATCCATGCCTCTGCCTGGCCGGAGAGTAATGACAATAATTGGACTGCCCATTGACGACAGAGTAGGTGGAACAACTTGGATATCTTCTATGTCCTCCCAAAGGAAAAAGAACTTTGTCCTCTGTCCGAATAAATTTGTATGAAACCCAATTATTCTTGCTGACAGAAATAGGCGGCCCTGCACAATAACAAATGCACGTTAATGACATATAACTTGGGAAGCATGCATCAGTTGAACTCATGAAAGGCAAGAATGTTAATATTCATTTTTCTCTAACTACAGCTTAAAGATATAAATAAGTTAAAAGGAAGTGTACAGTCATTAAACTTTTCAGTACTATTTAACACAGCAAGAGCACCTGCAGGGGCATTTTCCGTTTCAGGTGACATGTAAAGTCATTAATGAGAAACTCCTCTGGAGGAAGCACAAAGAGTTTTTGGAAGGCTGAATTTGTTTGAGGAGACCGCACATTTATCTACAGAAGATTTCATTGAAATTAATAACAACTGAAGTAGAAAAGCCAAGCACAAGGCTTTAAAAAAAAAGAAAAAAGAAGCAGAACATAGGCAATAATGAATTTTCCGAAGCAGAACTGGTCATTTACCTTCTTCCCCACCTCTTTCTCCATCTTACTTAGATACTCTTTAACAACATTGCCACCTCTAGTATTGTTCAAGAAAATTCTCAAATGAATCTTGGACTGGCATGCCTGAGCTAGCTTTCCTTGAAGAGGAACCCACACATCAGCTAGATCTGATATATTACTTTTCAGAAAATTGATTTCAGCATGTCCCAGGGATGTAGCTTCATCAAAAGGTCCATCAAAATCATAAACTTCCACATCCATCACAGAAGGAAGCTCGTTCATTGCATCAAATTCAAATATTTCTGCAAAATGCAACATGGTCACAAGAAGGAAAACAATCAGATTCAGATTATATTTATAGATAATGAACTAAATAGATTTTGATCCAACTATTGTAAAATTCACATCGTAATAGGATATAATTGTGAAGACCAAAACAATACACCAATGCAGAAGAAAATAACATTCACCATTCCATTGAGGATCAGATTTCTGGAACTTGATTGAGCTGGTTCTAGTTTTCCCATTACAAGTAAACACCACATATGGATCAGAGGACCCACTTGAATCAACAGCTGCTAAATTGATTCCTTCAATCAAGGCAACAGTCAGCAACCAGCCATCTCCTTGTGCTTTGATTCCATGATCACCACTGCCTATTATAGGATACACAGAAAACAAATCAACTCCAATATAAAAGGGACATTGCCATATAGAGGTGCTTGATTCGAGAATAAAGTGCTTAGAGGCACAGCAGAGGAATGCAAATCACATAAAGGAAAGGACAACAATTAGAAGATCCAGAAATGCTGGAAGGTGTAACTGATAAAACAACATTCAGCTCTCTGTTTCAAGTTAAAATTTACTTAAAAGCCTTCAAGTAACCTGGCTTTTTCAGTAACACAGGCAATATGGACAGCTCAGACTCTCAGATGATGAAGACAGATGATACACTTAAACAGAGGGGAGCTTGTTGTTACTAATCAAAAAGGGGAACTACCACAAGTATATTACCTTTTTGCACTCTGGCCTGCATGAAGCGTGAAATCAACCTCAGTAGCCGCTCACCTTGAAGAACCAGGACACCGCAGACTATGAATTCACCAATTGAATCAGGCAAGTCAAGCCCCACAAACTCGAGCCCTTGAATTGTGCTGGGTGTGGCCAGCCAGATGTGGACAAGCACATACAATCCCATAAAAATTGTGGAAACCACAGTAAAATTAGCAAAATACCGTACAGCCAGCTTCCAATCTGACTGGGGCTCTGCCTGCAGTGATGCCAAAACCTGTTCCTTATTTGACCCAAGTTCCTTGGAGTCAACTGGTGTAACATTCTGAGATAGTAAATTTGCATACTGCTCAAAGCTGTCCTTTATACCTTGACGAGCTCCACTTTCTATCATTCCTTTCATCATGGTGCTTTGTAGAAAATTCATTCGCCAGGATACTACCAACTGGGAACATTGTTCTCCTGATGGCAGCTCAGGCCCGGGTGTAATGCAGTAGAGCACTTCTACTTTAAAGGTGTTCCCATACATGACATCAGGAGTGCTCACGTTTGCCAAAACTGAAAAAACCTTCCCATCTGCTTTCAAATATGTCTGCTCCTCAGTTGCTTTCACAGCCTTGGTTAGCTTAGTCGCAGCCTTAATGTAAGTAACCACTCTTTTCAAAATCTCACCACCATCTTCAAATTTCCAAGATCCTAATTGCAGTTCTGTATTTCCCTGCAGGTCTGCAAAAGATTTGTAAAAACTTGAATCAGGTGAAAAGAGTAGAGAGTTCAGGTCTGGAGGTGCAATCTGATACAATTGGTCTAGAACCACTCCTCCAGGTAAATTGCTTGGAACTTCACTTCCTTGATCCTTTGACTCCATAGTCCTCATCACTTCTTCAAAAGTATCAGAAGAAGACTGATCATCAGACTTGCTATCATAAACCTCAAGTCCAGCGATTTCAGGTGCCTCCAATGATGAAGTTGAAGCTGTATCTGAATGTTTATTGAAAATCTGAGCAATCCTGCCAGCAAGGGACTTCTGTAAATAAGGCTTCTCTTCCTTGGAGGATGCAATCTCTTCAGTTCTCACTGGAGAAGTTGAGTTGGAGGGGCCATTGAAGGACCTTGAAGGTGAGTTCGACCCATGATCATCATTCCCATTCAAATCAATGAACGAATTGTTTTGAGAAAAATATATTGTTAGAAGAATTTCACCTGTAGGAAAACATAGTGAAAAAGATAAAATAAATAAAATTACAATTTCAGCAAGAAAAGTAAATACTAACCAAGAGACTATTTCAACCATGTTAGGATTTGAATTTTTAACTCCAAACCATGGAAGCAAAATCTCATTTTGACAAAAGGGCTATAGCACCTCGGTTTCATATTGGGAAGATGAATAGCCCACACAAATAGATAGTCTATAACTATACTCATGGGTGCTAAATCTTATATTGCTTACTTAGTAGGTGAGACTGGGCTTTATAAGTGATTTTAGAAAAACTACAAATTGACTAATTTTTTTGGAGTGATAGAGCAGATGTGGCTAACACTTTCCATTGATTGTTACTAATGGTATTAGAAACACCTACTAATGCAATGTGGTACTTGAGCATTGCACGATGTGGCTTTGATGAGGACATAAGATGTTTATGGGAGAGAAATTGTAACAATCCGATCCCATATTGGGAAGATGAGTAGCCCAAGCAAAGTGGGTGGTTTACATTCATAGGTGCTAAGTCTCACGTTACTTACTTATTAGCTAAGACTGAATTTTATAAGTGATTTCAAAGAAACTCCAAATTAACAATTTCTTTTGGGAAGATAGTTCAGCCGTGGCTAACACTTTCTCGGTGGTTACTAGAGCCACTACTAGGCACAGAAACTAAGTTATGCAATCCAAATTCTTAACTCAAAACACAGAAGCAAAGATCATTTTCTGGATAACACTGAGATTTGGGTATTGCCAATGAGTGATGCACTCAAACTTTTCATAAGCAAAACAGGAAAGCACATAACCAAAGTTCAGAAATACCACAAAGAGGCAATTGCAGACTTACACACAAGAACAAAGAGAAAACTTAAGCACCCAATTAGCGAAAAAAGTGAATTATTCTAACAGAAAAAACATAGAAAACAGAAATTACCACAATCCTTGTTCTTGGACTTCTTATTCTTGGGCAGAAGAGGGAACCAAGCAGGACCAAGAGACTTGTTGTCGGAATCGAAAACCTGCGAAACCGGTACCTTGAGCTGCCCAACAAAGTCGTCGTTGAAGTACTTGTCCTCGTCCAACACAGAGACGAGTAGCTCCTCCTTCAAGTCCTCGACCCTGAACCCGAATTCCTCGCCCCATTGTGGATTCAAGCTCTTCTTCACCACTTTGGTCCGCGTTCTCTGCTTCCCCAGCTGCAACCTCACGTACGGATCACTGAACCCGTTCAGATCCATTGCCGGTAAGTTCCGAGCCTCGATTACTCGCACCGAAAGCTTCATTCTTTACACATATATGAGGCTAAACAAAAAATGGTACGATTATTATGGTTGAGAGAGATTATATGGGATAATGTGGGACTTGTGTATTGTTCACTGACGCAGAAAACTCAAACGCAGAGCTCAGAAGCTGGGAATTGAAATAATTCTCCAATAGATTACAGAAGTTTATAGTATTCCGCACGCAATGCTGCGAAACTTGCCAATTTGATCATCGCCCCAAAAGCAATCACAATATTTACTTGACTTGAATGCAAGTAACAGGAATTCAACAAATGAAAAGAATTTCAGGAACAAAGAAGACAAATTATGGGTTGGAATTTAAGGGAAAAATCAGAAATGGGAAGAAAAAAAAAACCCCAAAAAAGCCCTAAGAAGAGAAAGATAACTGGATTAATCGGAGAGAATACGGGGGGAACATTTTAGAGAAAGGTCGAAAGCGCAAAGCAGGGATAGAACTTGCAAAGCTATTAGACTTTTCAGAAGAACTGTTCCGCGCGTATGATGTTGGACTGGTTGACTTTCGTTAATAAATTTCACAATAATAAGAAGATTAGGCTTAGGGATGCTTTTGGTTTGGGGATTTGGCAGAGAATTAAATAGTTTTGATGTGAACAATTTTTGCTTTATCTATTCAAAGACCACACCTTTCTCAGTCAGTCGGTCCGTCCCATTTACTACGCACCCTCTTCAATTATTGCTCTGCTTTGCTCCCTCGTCCGTATTTGCCACGCTTTTTAGATATTTTTATATCTTATGCACACCCTACACCGACGACTTCTGTTTTTTACTATACATTCGTACAAAGAAAGGAAGAGAATTCTAATGAGTAACTTCTACATTTTATAAGACATGACTCATAGTCGATTGAATTATCTTTTAAAAACATACTGACGATATTTTTTTAAAATGATTAGAGTTTTGTGAGGAATATTAATTACTAAATAATTAAATTTAGAGCAATTTATATTATATATTTATATTCATATTTTATTTAATTTAATAAAATAAAAGTAATATGATCGTGCATTTAATATATATCATTAATTGCTCTTAAATTTAACTGTATTTAATTTAATATTTATAGTAGCGTCTCCTATGTACTAAAATAAATATTTGAGGTGAGAAAAGTCAAAGATGGATGTAATTTTAATTTAATGCATGTTTCCTAGATATCATAAGAGGAAAATGCAGTACAACTTGGACCAATGATCTCATGGCGAGATGTTCCAACTTGTTGACTTGTTGGTGTATTAATTAACTAAACTAGTTTAATTAATGGACCACAATGGGAAAGGCTGGGATCCTAAGCAATCATTTGTTCTTTAGTGAGAGTCGTGAGCCTTATTTTCGAAAAGACAAATCCTAGAGAATACTTTTTCCTTTTGTTTTTTTTATTTTATTTTGCAAAATGTTGCTTTTTGGACAACACCTATGATTAATAATGTGGATTCCTCATGCTATTTCGGTAACAATGAGAGCCAACAATTTGTGTACTGCTCATTCTAGAGCTGGAGCCATCAACACTCATGCAAATATGGATCATATTTGCCTAATTATATTGGCTCCAATCTCATTTACGTATGAAAGTACTACTATTTTTTTCACCCATTTTTCACGCTCGTTTCTAATTGGCTACTTCTTTCTAATCGGTTTAAGTGACTAGCCCGTATGCAATGAGCGTGAAAATTAGCATTTATGAAGCATTCACAAATGGCCAATATAAATTCAAAGTAAACAATTACTCGCGTTTTATTTGGAAATGGAAACTAAACCAGCAGCAACAAAAATGTTTACAGGAATATATAGGATAAAACAAGATTATTCTTCTTCAAATGGAAAAATAGAAATACAAATCAAGGTGAAAGGTTGAGAATATTCTCCACCTTCCAACCGCTGCTTAACTCATTCTCTACTTTTGCCTCTTGTATATTTTACCCAAGAATGACTTCAACACTGCCTGCACTGCTTTGCTTGGATGAGCTTCAATGGAGGCTGTCAACTTCTCATAGCTCTTGCTCTCAAACTCCGCAAATACACCCTATCAAATTGGTATTAGAGAAAATATACATCATAAGAGCAAGAGAATTATGAAGTTTCATGCTCTGGTAACATATTTTAAGGATTTACTTTATAAGATTAAGCTCAAACCTGAAGATCAAGCTCTTTGTAGAGGGCCTTTACGTTTGCGACATTAGCTGGGTCTGATTTCCCATAGTTCTCCTGAAAACAAACATAATAAATGAGCAAATTAATCCCAATATTCATGAGGAAACAATGACAATAGTTATAAAGAAAAATCAAGCTCTTACATATAACACTTTCTTCTGTTCTTCGCTGCTTAGCTCCAGTGCTTTTACCACCAACCAAGAGCACTTAAAATCTTCAATATCTGTTCCTATCTGATACCAAAAAGGACTCCAGTAAAAACTCGAATTCAACGTATGGACCAGAAATTTTTCTTTTTCAAATATTCATCGATAAATACATCATGCTGGATCTCACCTTACCAATTTTTTCAGGATCACCAAAGCAATCCAAATAATCATCCTACAAAGGAGAAAAAAAGCAGATATTGACATTAACAACAAAAGTCTATTTAAGCAAATACAAAATGTTAACACATATACACTTCAAAGTGACTTAATTAGCCTTGTTGGAGTGATTCTAAAAGAATAATTCCAACTAAAACAATTATCATTGTTGCAAATTTCAAAATATTTACGTAATACAGCCCCTAAACCCGAAATTTTCAAATGAGCTAAATCCAACACTTTGTATCTCAGTTCTCAATACCTGTATACGCTAGGGAGAGAAATTAAATTACGATTTTTTTTGGCAAAAATTTACCTGTACTTGAAAGTAGACCCCCATCTCGACAAGAATGTTCTTCACATCAACATGGTTGTCCAGATTCTCACCCGAAATAAGCAATGCACATGCAACCTGAGTAGATTCATGGAATTTGAACAGCAAATAGTCAACCAATGACAACATTTCCATGTCAACAACAAAAACTGTCCTAGGATCACATGTCATTGTGAGAAAGTAGTTGCATGATGCAGTTCCTATGGCAAAGTATAAAATGGTATTAACTTGCTTTTAGGTATAGAGTGAGTCACATCTAGTAGGGTGGTAGAGTTGTTTGCTAGCTGGAGAAGTCAGTTGAGAAGCCAGTGCATTTTAGAAGCTTGGAGGATGGTTCCTTTGTACATAAAGTGGTGTATCTGGAGAGAGTGGAATGCGAGGAGCCTTGAAGAATGTGAGAAACCGGTATTAGAGTTAAATGTTGATTTGTTCAAATCTCTTTATGCTTGGATGGCGGCGTACTATTGTTCTTGTTTTTCTAATTTTACTAAATTTCTAGACTTGTGTTCTTTTTTAAAAAAAATAAAAAATAAATAGTAGTTTCTCTTATGTAGTTCATGTGTGCTTGAGTTGTGTCCCTCTATGCTTTCTATTAAGATTGATTACTTAAAAAAATAAACTTCTCAAACAATTAGTCGATATTGCTTTAAGAGTAGGTCACTAAAGTCAATATATGGTGGAACAAGGAGCTAATATGTTCCGTCAAACTTCAAACACAAGGTATTGGGGCTAATGCAGGGCAATGTCAAAAAAGACACAGATGCAAGCTGACATAAAAGTCTTTCAAGAATACGCTATAACAAAGAGGATCCGCTAATGATCCAGCTAATTTATGCTTTTATTTTTGGCAAAGATTTATACTCACTGAAAGGTAAAATGAGTAGTAGGCAGTCTTGTACTGAACAATGCGGCGGTGACTGCATGAGATATCAAACATGTTAGGGAGAACATTAGATAAAAGAGGAAACGCAACAGTGATGGAAAGCGTATATTCCTGCTTAATAACACTTACCAAAAACGAAATTAAATCAAAAAGAGACTCATATAGCTTATTTACTAAGGAATCCAGAACTTAAGCCATACACACTTCCATATTTCCCATTTAAGGAGATGCAATTATGATTACATTGTCAATAGCATCTGTCACTGTACTTTCAGGCACCAATTCCTAAAATGAATTAGTCAATATCTTGCTAAATATTATGATTTTTTTTAACCAGTTCATGCATTGTTTTCTTAAGCATAGACATTATTTTCTTAGCATAGACCCTTCACAATTTTTACTCACAGTGACAAATTGTATTTGGACAGATCTTTTGCTCCTTCATGTGTAGTAATCAAATCTATCATCTGTCCCGAAGCAGTCTGAAACTCCACCTATGCAAAGCACAAGATAAGTAAACTTTTAGAATATAACCTAAACGAGATCTAATTAAGAAAAACGATGTGCAAGTCAACTACCTCATTAAACAGATCAAGCAGTTCCACATAGTAAGCCTTATCCCTGAAGTGTTTCCTAAGAATCCTGGGAATATGATTTCGAAGTAGAACCCCATCATTTATTGCAATCATACCAACCTAGACCAGACAGATCAACAGTTAATTGCTTTACCCACAGTGAAAACCTCAAAAAATAATTAAAGTAAACTAGAACATGTTCACGGTTGGCACAGACATTTGGCACTCTGAACCAGCAAGGTTGACCACGCCGTGTGTGAGAGTTATCCATAATATCATCAAGAACAAGAAAATATGCCTGGAGCTGCAAATATTTTTATCCCAAAATCATATGTTAGTATGTAATTTACCTGCAAAATGCTGAAACATTCAATGAACAAGATTTATCTACACAAAGAATATATGAATAGGAGAGGTTTTATATTGCCATACCCATTCAATACACCAACCAAGAGCACTTGCAAGGAAAATTTCATCTTCAGTTAATTCCTTTCCTTCTTTCAACAATTTGTAGCTGTCAATAACAGACAAACCCCTGTTCAACTTCCCTGCAAGATAGAGTATAATTGCATAGCTATTTTAGTAAGACACGTTTCTTTAAAAAGTATTTCCTTAATTCACCCCATTTCATTTCCTTTTATGGCTAAAGTTTAAGACAGACTGATACTTCAAATGAAATACATAGCAGAAAAGTGCAACAGTTTTAAAGATATCCTCAATTCCCACCTCCGGGCACATTGTACTCGAGCATCTGAAATGGAGAGAATAAACAAGACAGTCAGAAAAAAACTGCATAATTTTAAGAAACAGCTCATATGCACTCGCACTCACACTTAGAGAGAGAGAGAGAGAGAGAGAGAAGTTAATTATGAAGTCATGTAATCATGTTTAAGACTTAAATAGTAAAATCAACAATTAGTAATGGAAGAGGTCATTAAGATTTTGAAGTGCACAAGAAAAAAGGCAACTCTTTAAATGCTGGACACAAATCAATAACTGTGAATATGAATAGCATTATGCTCACTTATATAAGCATTTGCTGGAATGCCATACTTCTACATTTTTCACCCTTAATATGAAGTGAATTTGCTTTCAATGGGAACATCTTGGTCAATTTGCTATAATCACCACTTTCAAAACATCTTGTGTATGGATTTAACAACCAGAATAAAAGAAGGAAGGATTTCTCTTGAGAGAGGAGCTCCAAGAGACAAAAAAAAAAAAAAACCATCTTATCAAATATCAATGTGGAAAACCAAACAAAACCCTGAATTTACCTTTTCATTTGTGGGGGAATTGGAACTAAAACTAGCTCTCCTATTTCGCAGTTTCCAGTGTTATTATTACTAGCACATAACCCACACTTAAAAGGCACATTAAATTCTTAACCTCATTAAGTTAATCACTTCACACTATTTTCTTCAACATAGAAAATGGAACCATAGGCATTTTTAGTCTTTGCGGTTTGGAGATGTGACAAATAGCTTCATGATATTTAAAAGTGACAAAACACGCAACAAAGGAATAGATGTGAGCTAAGGTTTCATCTTTAGCAGATCCCCCTCATCCTCTTCTCCCCCCACCCTAGAGTTAGCCTATTTACTTGATGTCCCTTGCTCTTTGGGCGTTTTCTTCCTCTCCCTCCCTCTCCACCCCTTTTCTGATTTTAGGGTTTTTTTGGAGGCCAATCTTCCACCCTTCTCCATCCGCTGCGCCGGTTGCTGGGTCAGGTTTAGCTCTGGTTCGTGTCATCCCTGCCCGATCAACCGCCCCGTCGCTTGGTCCACCCCGACGCGTGCTCCACCACCTTGCTACCCAGATCCGCCAGTGTCCATCACACCCTTTGCATTGGATCTGTCTCTCCGGATGTGGTTTGATTTCGATTCTCTCCGGCTGTTTTTTTTTATTTTGTTTCTGGTTGGTTTATTTCCTTTCCTTTATGTCCGTCTTTTGTCGTGTATTTTGGTGTATTGTTTTTGTTGCCTTGCTTGTTTGTCTCACTTTGTGGGTGATACTCTTGGGAGATTCACTCAAACTCTCCCCCTCCCCCAGTTTGTTTTGTGTGCGACGCCGATCTCCTCCGTGCCCGCTCTGTCGCCCACCGTCCGCTGTTGGGTCTTTTCTCGTGTCCCCCCGCGATGAGCTCCAATGCCACCTTCCGCGTCAGTTTCCGACCAGCACGCGATCAGCTTCTTTCCGGCTGCCGTTTCCCGTTTAGTGTGATTCTCTTGTTTTTTCCCTATTCTGTTGGTTTTCATTTGTTGTTTGTCCCTTTTTTTCTGTTATGTTTTGTATTTCTGTTTTAGTCATTTTATTTTCCTGTACGCTTTTATTTCCCCTTTTTGCTTGTAATAAGGCTCTATCCCCTCTCGATGTGCATGCGGATGCCCTCTGGGTTATTTGCTATGGTCCAGACCTTTGGGTTGTGGATGTGAACGTTATCCTGACTTTCAGATTGAGGAGGAAGAGTTTCAGTTGGGGGTTTGCCTACCCTCAGTTCCGAGGAATAAGTACTACCTATGCATTAGTCTGAATCTGTTTGGCACAGATCTGTTTTTTAATATGAAGATTAATCATGGGTTAGTGGATTGGTTTTGGGTCTGGAATGTAATGCGTCATTTGTGACGCTTGTAACCTCGTAGTTTTGGCTATGGTTGCTTATAAGAGATTTATGCTCATGATTTCTATGAATGATACTGATATGGAATCCCTTAAAAAAAAAAAAAAAAAAAATCTCATTAATAGCAGTTTTACTAATTTAGACTAAATTTAATGTGCATTTTAAATGTTTATAGACATTTGGTACTATTTTACATGAATTGAAAGATATTTCCTCCATACCAGTTTGGAGGAAATTTCTGTCCAATCAAAATATATCAAAATTGTGTTCCCGTATGAGTAATTTAAAATGAAAAGGCTATAAAGAAAAAAGAAATATATATATATATATATATATATATATATATATATAGTAAGAAGTATAAAGGAAAAAAAATTAGTAATTTAAATTATTGTTGGTGTGAAAAGAAAAAAAAAACGTGGAGAGAGAGAGGAAAAAAAAAGAGACATCGAGAGAGAAAAATGGAGAGAGTGAACCGATTTAACTTTTAATCGGTTCAGTTTTTAAAACTGTGAGTAAAAAAACCAGTTTAGTAATTTATATATATATATATATATATATATATATGATAATTCGATTTATATTATTTGTTTCCTTATTTGATTCGGACATTAATAATATTTAATTTATATATGAAAAACTCTTAAAATATAATTAACACAATTAATTACGCTAATTAATAATAAGTTTTTTATTTAAAAAACCGGTTAAAAATTATAATTTATAAAACCGGTTTAGCCTTTAAAAAAAATTAGTTCACGCTAGACTACCTCACTTCATATATATATATATATATATATATATATATATATGTGTGTGTGTGTGTGTGTGAAGTGAGACCAAATCTAAAATCTGTAATTCTTAGCAAATGAATTTTACCATCCACATTCTCTATCACTCTATGTTTCCTGTAACTCAAGCCAACCTGATTTCCAAAATCAGTCATTCAACCCAGAATCATTCTCATTTTAGCTTTACTGCGTTTCATGTTTGCAAGTATAAATGCGCATAACGTAAAAGGAAGTTCACACAAATCACTAAAATAATGACATCCCAGGAACCAATTTCCTATAAAGCAATCAAACTATCAGAGTAAATGATCAAAAAATAGAAATTGTAAAAAAAAAAATATAACAGAGCTCAGAGAAAGCAAATGAGATGTAAGAAGGAATGGGAAAAGACGTACCCGCTCCACCCATTGCCGAGAATCATTGGTCCACTCGAAAGCAGGGTCCTCAAGGAGCTCGGATTTCAGAACCGAGTATACCTTCAGAAACGTTGACTTCAGATCCGCCATTTGATACCCGCACAGAGCTTCCACAGAGAGAGAGAGAAAGAGAAAGAGAGGAGAGCTTAAGAAAACAGAGAGAAGTGTTTTTGAACGCGAACGAGAAGTTTAAAAATGAGGCGACGTGTTGGTATAAATTGCACGGTTTGCCATTACTTTATTAAAGGAATATTTTAATTATGTGCCTAATTTAGAAAAAGGTTTTGGGCCCCACAGGTATAAACCACGAGATGTTTTAGTGGATGCGCATCAATGAAGTCGGGTCTTTAACCAACAAATTACAAAAGTTGATAAAGTATAAAGATGTGCCTTTTCTCTTTCTCTTTTGTCGATGGTTCAATTTTAATGTTCATTTTAAGAATTACACATTATTTAAAAATGCATATTTTATTTATATTGTCACGTTTCAAATTTAATGAAAATTGATTTTTTTTTTTTTATATATCGACACAAGAGGAGGAGAGAAATTCAAATTAGTAGCTTTCGCTTCATTCGGCGTGGTGCCAGCCGATTGAATTACCTGTTTGAGACAATGAACAATTAAGTATGTGATAACTTGATTTTTTAAAACATGAAGCTATATTTTTTTTTTTTAATTGCACTCTCAAACAAAATGCTTTCTACGATTTTGTTCCAAACGCATCCCATGTTCCCAACAGAGATGATAGCATCTGCTTTAGTACAACCCATTAGAAACTATAATTATAATACAAATTGATCTCACACGATTTAATCAAGTCTAGATTTTTGTGTCTAGCTTGCACGTTCCACGAATTTGTATTTTATTTCTTTCAAATTGAAATTGCAATCCACATTTACCAATAATAATATGAGGAAGAAGGGCAGTGTCGTAGTTTGCAACATAATTTGAGGTCATAAGTTAAAAAGCAAAGGAATTTCCGAAGTTATTGTACTCTCCATTGTCTCATAGTCCAAACTCAACTGTCCGGTCTGTCCACACCTCGAAGAAGAAATCGAAACGGCCAGCTCGTGACTGGTGACACGTGGGTTTTAAGTGATTGCAGGGTTGAACAGAGAGATTCGCGTATTTGTCTTCGATAATGACACCCCATGGAACCTCAAATTGCTTCACGTGAGCCACGTTGATGCCTCGTGCTCGGATGGAACTACAATCTGCTGCATCGGAACGATGTCCAACCCTAGCCGTCCAGGGTCAAACAATTTAGGTCAAAGGTGGGGTTCCAGCATCCGATGGTTGAGATTGGTTTACGTGATGTGGTAGTATGTATGACGTGGGAGTAAGAACCAATGAACCATCAACCTTCAATACACCCTATTTTATTGGGGTTGCATGAGCTCCACACGGTTCATTATTCAAATAATCAAAGCCAATGTGTGAAGTATATCCATGACTTTCGTGATGCGAGTGCGATCCTCTTATAAAAAGAGATTCCTTATTCCATTATTTTGTAGATAAATGTTATAGTCCATCTCATAATATTTTTTATTTTTTTGTTTTTTTTTTTTTATGTTGTTTAAAGAAGTTGACGTGAACGTGTCACCTAAACAATAATATTAGAAAATAAATACTTGAAAATATTTCAAAGCATTTTACTATTTTTTATATCATTTTAGTCAACTATATATATATATATATATATATAGGTGATAGGTGATAAGTGATTCTCTTCAACAGGAGATAAGCGATGGATTTGTTCAATATTGTCCTTCCTGCATATTAGAACAAATAATTAATTTAAATAGAGAAATAAAAGAGATAAAACACGAACAAATAATTAATTTAAATAGAGAAATAAAGGAGATAAAACACAGAGAGATTTTATGTGGTTCAGCCAATAGCCTACGTTCACACATTAAAGTTTTTTATTAGCCACATCTTTTCTTTTCACAGTTTCTCTCACGTGCTTTCTTTTTTTTTTTTTTTTTTTTTTTTGAGGAAAAATCAACTTTTCATTAGAATATCACGTGCCAAGAGCAATATGCTCCAGCACAAGAGTCTCTTCAATACAAGCAGGAGGCTCATGCCAAATTTGATCCACTGCATGTCGTACAGCGTATTTAGAAAGGAGATGTGCAGCCTTATTCCCCTCTCTTTTCACAAAAGTCATCCGCCACTGGTCCAACTCCTGAAGCTCCACCTTGATGTCCTCTATAACGTGTCCCAAGCTACTTCTATCTGCTAGTGCGCAGTTGACAGCATCAATAATACATTTTGCATCTCCCTCCAGATGAACATGAGTGAGTCCCAAATCCTTGCACTGCCGAATAGCCAATAGAGCAGCCATGGCTTCAGCCCCAGCCGGAGGAAGATTCCCCGGCTTGACCCCACACCTAGCTGCTAGTAAACCTCCAGTCTGGTCTCGAATAACAACACCCAAGCCCATGCGACCAGCCTTAGTATCCAGAGATGCGTCCCAATTTGCTTTGAACCAGCCCGGACTAGGAGCCATCCAAACATTCACCCGTTGATGTTCCCTGACCAGAGTATCCTCGTCCCCCTTCGTCTGAGCTTTTTTAAAATCTTCCACAGCCCGTTCAGCTTGTAACAACATTGCTTGTGGGTGGGAGAAAGGTCCTCCGTGCAGGATTTCATTCCGTCGCAACCAAAGACGTCTAGCCAACCCTGCAAACAGAGCCATTTCTTCAATATTACACTTGCTAAACATTCCTTCAACCACTTGCAAAAAACTCGGCCCGGTAAAATTGCTCTTTTGAAATTTTTTTCCTTCCATACCCCACAAGTCCATCGCTGCTGGACAGTGCCACAAAACACGAAGCCCAGTTTCCACCATATAACCACACAGCGGACAGGCAGGGTCTGTAATGATTTTCCTCTTGTGCAAATTCTCACGAGTGGGTAAGATATCATGACATGCTCGCCACAAGAAATTCTTTTCGGTATTAGGAATTGGCAAAGCCCATAATTTACGCCAGATGTCATTTCCCCTGTTAGAGGAGCATTCGGCCATGCTCTGGGAAGTAAGCTCTTTCTGTAAGAAATAAGCACTCCTCACTGAAAAAACCCCATTTGCTGTCCCCCTCCATATGAGCATATCTGGCTGATTTGTACTACTGAGAGGAATTGTTTGAATTAGAAGAGCTTCCTCCTTCGAAAATATTTGTTCCAGAAGGGGTACATTCCACCATTTCAAGTCTGTATCAATGAGCTCCCTGACAGTAGCTTCCGAATGTAACACCCGAGTAGGAGAGCAGACTCGATAAGTGCTTGGATTTGGCAACCACCGGTCCTTCCAAATCCGAATTTGGGAGCCATTCCCGACCCTCCAGATTAATCCCTCTTTTAGTAGAGCACATGAGCTATGAATGCTCCTCCATGCGAAGGAAGGTCTTCGCCCCACTCTAGCATCCAACAGAGAAGCATTTGGGTAATACTTTGCTCGCATGATCTGAGCTACTAAACTGTCTGGCTGATTCCATAAACGCCAACTTTGTTTTGCCAAGAGGGCTCTATTGAAGCAATTGAAATCCCGGAAGCCCATACCACCCTTAGCTTTAGAATGACCCATCTTTGTCCATTGCATCCAGTTAATCCGATTCTCCCTTTCTTGGTGACCCCACCAAAATTTTCTCATTTGGGAATTAATATCAGAGCAAAGAGATTTAGGTAAAAGGAAAATGCTCATACAGTAAGTAGTAAGTGGGAATGGCCTGTATCACTGCCTTTAGTAAAATTTCCTTACCAGCTTGGGATAAAAATTTCAATTTCCAATCCTGCAATCGCTTCCACACTCGATCAATTATGCCTTTAAAAGTAGTTGTCCTTGATTTACCCACCAAAGCTGGGAGGCCTAAATATGTATCATAGCGTTGATTAGCTGGTATTCCTGAGACCGCCAAAATAGCCTCCTTGTCCTCCAATGTAGTATTTCTACTAAAAAAGAGAGATGTTTTGTTGTTATTGAGACGTTGGCCCGACGCAAATTCGTAAATTCTCAACAAATTCTCACGTGCTTTCTGATCACATTAAAGATCGGTTATTATTTTTCTAATTTTTTCTGCAAGACTTACTGCCTATGAAAACAATAAAATGTCGGTTTGGTAGAAAACCCTCTCCTTTATTTATTACACTCCAAAGTTATTGTTCAACTCTTTTAGGATGGTTGCAAAGATACTCTTTTATGGTAGGCAGCATTAGTTATTGTTCATTAATAACTTAATATCCTCTTTAATGGCCCTTTCTTTCATTGACGTGCAAAGTACCATGTAATTTTTAAAATTTTATCTACAGTCGTACATTATCACCTATTTATAGTTGAAGTTTATGGATTATCACCCATTTACAGTAGAAGTATATTACCTATCTACAATTGAAGATTATTTCCTATTTACCGTTGAAGTCTATAATTGCCATTGCCAAAATTAATTCTTAGCTCTATCACTTGACACGATATGAACCCAACAAACGACATTTAAGAGTGACAATTCTTGACACGACTCACAAACTCGACACGAACCAAACATAATATTAGCGAGTTAGGGTTGAATAGTCTCACTCGTTTAATTAAAAGAACTGAATTAATATTAACTTATATAATATTATACCCATAACTCGACACAATTCGAATTTGACATATGAACACAAATTGTTAATCATAATTTGCCCTTCCAAATCGTAGGATGAAAATCAGATGGCAAGCATCTTTTCATTTTTATGTTTTCTTTCTTTTTATTTTTACATTTCTTTTGTAGTCATCTTAAAAAAAAAAAAAAAAAAAAACTACATCCAAACAAAGAATTCATACTAGATTTAATTGATTTCTCCAGGCGGCATAAATACTTGTACGAAGAAGTGATTCTGTAATGGCAACTGGCAAGCAATTTATACGGCACTTACCAACAACAAATCATATAAAGAGCTCTAATAGCGAACTTAGACCATACAAAATTTGATTTATATATGTTGTCATCATATGTCCCATGTTAATAATCAAAACCATTTATATATGATATATTGAAAGTTAAAAGTCAGAATTTCAGGTAAAAGAAGACATGCATGCATATAAAAGTAATTATATCAACTCTAGATGGGTGATATACTTCTACTATCGATAGGCGATAATCCATAAACTTCAATTGTAAATATATGATAATCTCTACTGTAGATAGATGATAAACTTCAACTATCAATAGGTGATAATCTTCAACTGTAAATAAAATTTTGAAAATTAAAGGGCCATTAAAGAGGATATTAACGAACAATAAGTAATGCTGCCCACCATAAAAGAGTATCTTTGCAACCATCCTAAAAGAGTTAAACAATAACTTTGGAATATAATAAATAATGGACAAGTTTTCCTCAAAATTAACCTTTTATTGTTTTCACAAGTAAGTCTTATAGAAAAAATTAGAAAAATAATAATCAATCTTTAATCCGAGTTGGTGATCAAGAAGCACGTGATCAGAAATTGTGAAAAAAAAAAAAAATGTAGTCAATAAAAGGTTTTGAAGTATGGACGTAAGCTATAGGCCAAACTACATAAAATCTATGTGTCTTATCTCTTTTATTTTTCTATTTAAATTAATTATTTGTTCTAATATGCAGGAACAAATCTATGACTTATCTATAGTTGAAGACTCTCACCTATCTACAGTTGAATTTTGATTATTTATTTGGACAATTAATCATATATATATATATATATATATATATATATAATTAGTTGACCAAAATGATATAAAAAATAGTAAAATGCTTTGAAATATATAACTTTTTGTTAAAAATCAAAAATTTAGGTAAAATGTAACAGTTTTGTTCTTATAACAACGGTTAATGAATGCAATATGGAAATGAAAGAGAGAAAGAATAGAATGAATGAATGAATTAACTATTGAACTAGGTAATTCGAGGATACCTAAACCTCCATGAGTATTCGAGGACTCCTCCTCCAAGTTCACAATGAACAATTGACTATCCAGATGCTAATTACATTCTCATACAAGCTATTTATACATCTTCCTCCAATTAACAACTTCTAACTAACTGAACCTAACAAAATGAACCTAACTGAATAGCTAACCACTTTCTTCTAATGCCTGTTACATAAAAAGTATTGCGAAACGTACGAAGCCATTATAATAACTGTACTCGTGCATATTCCAGAAAGGCATTTTCTAATAATTAAAAGTGATCATGATTAATTATTAGAAAATTGCATCACCTCCGGCTAATAGTGGGATATATGTCGGATTGTGCTACATATCTTTAATTTGTCTGCTACGTATCCAAGAAAAACAAAAAAATAAAATAAAAAAGATGTCATAAAAAGGAAAAAAGACACTTGTCAGCTACTGATGTGGATGTGGGCCGGGGCCTACTCTCGTCGTTTGACTGTGGTGATGATCATGTTGGTGTGATTAAGAAAATTTGTAGAAGCATATTCTTTGGAATGTTATATTCTATGTAATTTTACCAAACGTTTGCTATTTTTCTTCGATAATCTTCGATTGGATGTGGTTCGTTTTTTCCTTTTCTTGGCAGGAGATATATCTTGGTATGTTTCATTTGTGGAATCTGTTCAAAGATAATATCTTATTTATAAAGTTCTCAAATCTTGCTGAGCTCAAAAACTGAATAAATAAATAGATAATATAGTAGTAATCATTTATTAGGACTCTCATCTATTGGCTGTGGAAACTTTTGAAAAAAAAAAGAAATAAAAAAGAAACAGGCCAGGTTACTTTATTTCAAAGTCAAAAGATTGTATGAAATTTATTCTAGTCTCGTTGCACCGACTCAAACTACTTAATAAAAGGAGGTCTCCATGCAAACTCTCAAATCTTGTCTTCTACACAGACTACACTCAAGATTGTCAGACAAATTAACAATGTTGTTCTTGTTCTCGAATCTGAAATTTGGTTTTCTCGTGGACTTCTATAGCTTTAGTACTAGTGAAGACGACGAGTTGAGGTGGGAGACACTAACCAGTCTTTCTCATTGCAGTTCTTCAAGCCTTGCTTCGTCGCAGGAGGATGATTTTTCGTCTTCTGATGATAGCGTGGATGCACCGACGATTGAGACGACATACGATCACCTGCCATCTGACGAGAGCTTCTTTCGGGTGCTCGTAAAGCAAACTCCCGACGAGAAAAGCTTTGTTGGCTGTTCTGGTCATCATGAAGGTAATTGCTTTGCTGCTAAGCTTGATGAGTTTTTGGGTGGCGATTATAACGGCCGGGGGTCTCGTTGGGAAGCTTTCCTCAGGGAAGAAGATGAGGTTCGTAAGGATGTTGCTTTGTTGGATGAGTTGCTACTTGCTGATTTCCACCAACCTCTTCCTATAGCCGCCTTTCTTACCAATCTGAGCATGAGAGTATCTTGAAGAGTTATTGAAGAATCCAACAAGCTAGTCTTTATTAACGCTCAATCAATCTCGCAATGGGTCTGAAGAATATTTTAATTGCTTCTTTGAATTAATTTGTTGATTGTGTTTCGCCTTTTTTTTTTGTTGTAATAATTAAGAATCCTTGTTCGCCAGGATGAGGAATCCTTTATGATTAGGACTTTAGCTTATTGTATGCAACTAATTGTGGCTTTGTAATTTGCTAGCCATTATATCTTGGTGAATAAGATTTCTGAAGAGGTTTTCCTCGTTCTTCCAACTTTTGCTTATTCTTTTGAATCAACCCACTTCTAAAGAAAGGTTTTGCTTTTGATATTAATTCGTGTGTCAATCATTGGTGTCAAAACTGTGCACTCTTCTCATGGTGTCAAAAAGAAACAGCACTAGCAGGGTTTTGGAGAGACAGGAGATAATAAATGACAAGTCTGTTAAAGGGAAGGAAGATAAATATATTAGTGTTGCTAATGAATCAAGAGTGCATAGCTATTACTGTGGTCTCCAACCATTGGAGTACGAAAAACCATCTAGTACATAAGATAATTAATGCAAGTAAGCACCATGTTAATAATTGCCATCAGCATAAATACATGGGCTGAAAGAATGTTGGGTTATGGTTCCAATAGTCCCAAAATGTCAGCAACTTTGTTTGTGTAATAATCTGGTTTGATGTTATTTGAAGGGTCTAGAGGAGTAGGTTGACTTGTTACTCCTGCAATCACAACAGTTTCATGAGCCCCAGCAAATTGATGGATCACTAGTAGCCCCTCAAAGTTAACAACTTAAAACTACTCTTGATCGATCATACACAGAAGAGGGCTGTGTTACCTGAAAGTACAAGACACAAAAATCTAGACTTGATTAAATAGCGTGAGATCAATTTGTATTATAATTATAGTTTCTAATGGGTTGTACTAACGCAGATGCTATCATCTCTGTTGGGAACATGGGCTGCGTTTGGAACAAAATCGTAGAAAGCATTTTGTTTGAGAGTGCTATGAAAAAAAAAATAGCTTCATGTTTTAAAAATTCAAGTTATCATATGCTTAATTGTGTAATTAAAAATCCATTTTCATTGTCCCAAATATATCTCTCTATTTATGCCTCTTGGGTATTCTACTCAAGAATAACTTCCACACTGCTTCAACTGTTTTGCTCGGATGAGCTTCAACAGAGGTTGTCAACTTCTCGTAGCTCTTGCTCTCGAACTCCGCAAAGACACCCCACAAATTTGGGATAGGAGAAAACAATCAAACATAGATGATAGACGAGCAATAATTAAATGGCTAAACACTTGATAAGCCCAACTTTCTTGATGTGAGAAAAGCAAGCATTAAAGGAAACTATAGAATTCATGCTCTAGCTATATATTTTAAGGTGCTTTATTGTATCCAGCTCAAACCTGAAGATCAAGCTCTTTGTAGAGGGCCTTTACTTTTGCCACATTGGCGGGGTCTGGTTTCCCATAATTGTCCTGAAAACAAGCATTATAAATGATCAAAAAAAAAAAAAAAAAAAAAATTCCAATATTGATGAGGAAATAGAGAAAAAAGTTCATAAGAAAGTTCCCACTCTTACAAGTAATACTTTCTTTTGTCCCTCGTTGCTTAGCTCCAATGCTTTTACTAGCAACCAAGAGCACTTGAAATCTTCAATATCTGCTCCTATCTGATAGCAGCAAGGACTCAAGTAAAAACCCAAATTAAACAAATGGAAGATAAATTGATTATGTGTGTGTGTGTGTGTGTGTGTGTGTATTTATGGTAAATCCATCACACTGGATCTCACCTTGCCAGTTGTTTCAGGATCACCAAAGCAATCCAAATAATCATCCTACAAAAGACAAAGAAAAAAAGAAAAAAAGGCAGATTATTGAAATTGACAAAAGAAGCCCATCTCCTGGACACGCTCCAGAGTGACTGATTTAAACCCTTCTGCTTTGATTCTGCAAAATAAAACGAATATGAATACCATAACATAATTAAGCAAATAAGCCTTTGGTTATTCTCAATTAATGGAGTTCAGAAAATTTATGACACTTAAAACTATAAGAACTGCAATTTATATCTCAATTAGTTTCCAATACCTATGTCTGCTTTGCAATTTACCTGTACTTGAAAGTAGACCCCCATCTCAACTAGAATGTTTTTCACATCAGTATGGTTTTCCAGATCCTCACCAAACATAAGCAATGCACACGCAACCTTCACATATTTGAACAGAAAATAGTCAACTAGATGACAAAGATACATTGACAACGATAAAAATAAGTTTTAAAGATCAGATGTCATTGTAAGAGAACAACTAATTGATACGGCTCCTATGCCAGAATATAAAATGGTATCAGTATGTTTTAAGGACTTCTCAAATAATAAGTCAATATTTCTTTTAAGTGGAAGTCACAGAATCAAATATGTGGAGGAACAAGGAGCTATATGAACTTCAGAAACCGGATATATGGGGCCACAGGGCAAGGCAGAGATGCAAGCTGACACAATGTCTTTCAAAATACACTACAACAAAGGCAATCCCTATTGATCCAGGCGACATGTGCCTTAATTGTGATAAAGATTTATACTCACTGGAAGGTAAAATGAGTAATAGGCAGTCTTGTACTGGACAAGGAGGCGGTAACTGCATCAGGTGTAAACAGGTTAGCACAAACATTAGATATAGAAAATAAATCATTATGGGGATAGAAACAGAGTATCTAACTACTCAAATAGCACCAAAGCACTAAAAAAAGGTTTAAAATCGGATAGGGATCTTTATAGCTTATTCACCAAGGCATCCAGAATTCAAGCCTTGCACACTTTCAACTTTTCCCATAGTCAAGGAGAAGCAATTATGTTATGTTGTCTTAAGCAGGACAGATGGAACTGTTTCCAGACTTACTACCATCAATTCCTAAAATGAATTTGTCAATATCACGATTTTTCCTCGGGTTCATGTACTGTTTTCTTGTGGAAATCCAAACCAGGGTTAACGACTCCTTTGGCGCAAAGTTGCAGAGGCATTATTTTCTTTAGCATAGATTTTCCATTACTTTTACTCACACTGGCAAAGTGTATTTGGACAGATCTTTTTCTCCTTCAAGTGTAGTAATCAAATCTATCATCTCCCCAGAAGCGGTCTGAAACTCCACCTACATAAAGCAAAGATGAGTAATCTTTTAGCATAAAATCTAAATGAGAACTTATTAAGCAAACACTGTGCAAGTTAATCCCCTCGTTAAACAGATCAACCAGATCTACATAGTAAGGCTTATCCCTGAAGTGTTTCCTAAGAATCCTAGGGATATGGTTACAAAGTAGAACCCCATCATTTACTGCAATCATACCAACCTAATACATATTGATCCACCGAGTTAATTGCTATATATACAATAACAACCACCAAAAAAAAAAAAAAAACCAAAAGGCAAACCAGAACATTGTTCACTATTAGCACAACACAAACCCTTGGCACTCTGAACCAGCAAGGTTGACCACGTCTTGTGTGTGAGTTATCCATAATGTCATCAAGAACAAGAGAACATGCCTGTAGCTGCATATATCATTATCACAAAATCACACATTAGTATGTAATTTATATGTATGCCGAAACATTTAGTGAACAAGATTTATCCACATAAACAATCTTTGAATACGAGAGGTTTTCTAATGCCATACCCATTCGATACACCAACCAAGAGCACTGGCAAGGAAAATTTCATCTTCAGTCAACTCCATTCCTTCTTTCAACAATCTGTAGCTCTCCATAAAGGCCAAACCCCTGCTCAAATTTCCTAAAAGAAAAAGTACAATCCACAGCTATTTCAGTAAGACATGTTTCTTCAAAAAGTTCTGCCTTCCTTATTTCACCCATTTAATTTCCTTTGAGGGCTTATGTTCAAGATAGCATGATACTGCAAATAATATACATAGCAAAAAGGCTGTTCAATAAATTTACAGATATGCTCAATGCAAACCTCCAGGCACATTGTAGTCCAGCATCTGAAATAGAGAGAATAAACAAGACAGTCAGGAAACCAACGAAAAGCCTCATAAATATAAGGAATGGCTCGCAGACACTTGCACTCACCCTTGGAGAGAGAGAGAGAGAGAGAGAGAGAGAGAGAGAGAGATTTTAATTATGAAGTTACGAACTTAGATCTAACTATTAACCAGTTTGCATCAAAATCAATGGTTATAGAACCCCATAGAAATTTTTAAAGAGATCATTAAGATTTGGAAGTGTTATTCTTTAAGGTGAATTTGCTTTCACTGGAGCAAATCTTGGTCTATGAGCTATATCACCACCTTCAGAGCACAGTGTGTGTGGATTTAACAACCATAATAACAGTATGAAGAAAGGATTTTTAGTGAGAGAGGGGAGCTCCTAGAGAAAAACCGTCTTATCAATGCGGAAAACTAGACAAAACCCAGAATTTGCCTTTCCATTTGTGGGTGAACTAGAAGTCTAGAAAGAAAACTAGTTACCCCACAGGCCACAACTAAATATGGCTTGCCCATTTTCACAGTTTTCGGAGTTATTATGCGAGACCAAATCTACAATATTTAATTCTATGAATAATACCAGCTATACATGTTCTGGAAAGCAAATGATGAGAATGAAGAAGGAAGGCGAGACAGGGTGGGATGGAAAAGACGTACCCGCTCGACCCATTGCCAAGAATCATGGGTCCACTCGAAAACAGGGTCTTCAAGGAGCTCCGACTTGAGGACGGAGTATACCTTCAGAAATGTTGACTTCAGATCCGCCATTGACACCCACAACTACAAGTAAGAGCTTTCAACAAGAGAGATTCAGATATAAGTTAATATAACGTTCTATGTGGACCCTCGTACCAAATTTACCCGCAAAAATTTAAGCACAGTACGAGGTAGGCAGACACGCAAATTTAATGCAAACTTAGTGCTCGTTTGTGATTGGTTGGAGGAGTTTAAAAGCGTTTTTAATACTCAAAAAAATTTGTTTGAAAAAAAAAAAAAGTGTTTGGTAAAAAAAAAATTAAAAGAGCGGATTCAAAAATCTTAAAAATTGCCAAAAAACACTTTTAACCAAAGCTTAAAAATAAAGTTTTTATCAAAAAACTCTTTTTGACTTAAAAGCTCTATTTCTCATACACAATCTCAAACAGACTTTTAGTAGAGTGAGGAGGAGTATGGTCCATTTATAAAATGTATTGGCTTAGCGTTAGTTTGCATCATTTTATACCTATGGTTGACTCAATTTGAACCCGACACACGATATTATGGTTAATAATTTTTAACAAGATCTTCAAATTTGATACAACTTCAAAATGAAATTAATGGGCTAAAATTAAAAGATCTAAGAGCATCCATATTAAACTCTTCAAATAAAAGTTAAATTTAAAGAGAAAAATTTACTATTTTAAATTTAAAGAATCACTTTTAAAATGAACAAAATATCAAACTCACTATATTTTCATCTACTTTAGTTAAATATTATTATTTTCTTATTTTTTAATTCTTTTTTTGTTCTTAGTAGATGAGAGAGATAAGGAAAATGAATATATAAGATTAAAAAACTAAATAACTTTCACTTTTTGGCACTTGGTATTTGGAGAACCTTGTTGCCTTGGTCAAAGTTAAATTTGAAATAGAGTAAAGAGCTTGTTAAATGACTTATTTTGTGAATTTTTTAAAATTTTTAAAGAAAAGTCAAATTTAAAGAGTACAATAAAAATGCTCTAACAAATTTAATTAAAATGAACAAAATATCAAACTCACTATATTTTCATCTACTTTAGTTAAATATTATTATTTTCTTATTTTTTAATTCTTTTTTTGTTCTTAGTAGATGAGAGAGATAAGGAAAATGAATATATAAGATTAAAAAACTAAATAACTTTCACTTTTTGGCACTTGGTATTTGGAGAACCTTGTTGCCTTGGTCAAAGTTAAATTTGAAATAGAGTAAAGAGCTTGTTAAATGACTTATTTTGTGAATTTTTTAAAATTTTTAAAGAAAAGTCAAATTTAAAGAGTACAATAAAAATGCTCTAACAAATTTAATTAAAATGAGTTAAATTATCATAGATTCATATAATTTTATACCCAAATCTCAATACGACTCAAACTTAATAAGGTTACCCATATAACCGAAGTTTTGTATTTAAGGTTTGTTTGGGATGCGTTTGAGAGGCTTAAAAACGTTTTTAACACTCAAAAAGTTCGTTTGAAGAAAAAAGTATTCGTTTAGTCGTTTGGGAAAAAAATTAAAAATACTTTTAAGGGTCTAAAAAGCCTAAAAATGACAAAAACACGCTTTTTTTTCAAATATATATATATTTTTACTTAAAAGTTTTATTTTTTATTTTTCAAAACGTAATATCAAAGATGCTATTAAGCAATAGAAGAACCGATGAGAGATGGTTCTGTGTATATAGACGTTTTGTACATTTATAGATACCGCTAGACGCCTAGACTTAAAGCCAATTGTACAGTAAAGACTGTAAAGGCATCTGCAGCTTACACTTTTCGAACGCAATGGACGTCGCAAGAGGAGCCACTCAGCTTCTCTCTTCCCAGAACGTCGGAGATCTTGTCGATTCCGTCGAAGCTTTTCTCTTCGACTGCGACGGTCTCATTCATTTTTACTTCTCCACTATTTTTGTTCTTTCAATTCTAATCTCGATAATCTTGTTGTATATAATTTGTACGAATGATCTGGGTTTTTTTATACACAGGTGTGATTTGGAAGGGTGATGCACTTATTGATGGCGTCCCGCAGACATTGGATATGCTTCGCTCCAAGGCACGCTCTCACTCTCTCTTTCTTCCCTTTTTTTTTGGTTCGAAATGTTCGAAGTTCTTATTAATTCCCTAATACATATTTCAGGGAAAGAAGTTGGTGTTTGTGACCAATAATTCCACAAAATCAAGGAGGCAATACGCTAAGAAATTTCATTCCTTGGGAATTTCTGTCAATGAGGTTTTTCTCTCAATCTCAATTCCAGTAGACTTTTTTCAGAAACAATTATGAGTAGTACTTTCTAAATGCTGATTCTCTCCCATCTTTGTTTTTGTAGGACGAGATATTCTGCTCATCCTTTGCGGCTGCTATGTTCTTGAAGGTCAATAATTTTCCAAGAGAAAAAAAGGTTCATTCTGCTTCTATTCACACATTTTCTTTTAATTTTTGAATTTCCATTTACCTGAAATGGAAAATACAAGTCTTTTTTGTTTAATTTCCTAGAGAATTAGAAGAAGATAATGCTAATTAACTACTAAGAAAGAAAAACTTGACACACAAAAATGCATTTTTAGAGGTACCACTGTCCTCTAGTTGGAAGTGGTTATGCATTGAGATATGGTTCGTTGTTTAGAGTCACACATTTGGTGGGTCTAATAACTAGTTTTTCTCTATTCATGACTTATTTGTTAGTCCACAAATTGAATGTTCTATCGCTGGTGAATTTGCCCTTGTTGTGTGTCATTGGTAGTTTGTGATTGTCCTCACAAGTTTGTTCCTTTTCGCAGGTTTATGTGATAGGTGAGGAAGGTATATTGGAAGAGTTGGAGCTTGCTGGATTTACTGGTCTTGGTGGCCCGGTAATTTATTCATTTCCATTTTCAAAATTAAGTTTATTAGCTTGTAGATAGGATATAAATCTCATATACTCAAGTGCATTTTCAGTCTTTATTTCTCAACTTTTCATGAATGGCGTCAACAGTTTTTGTGGTCAAATTAAGGACGGTCCGTAGTTCTGGCATTCCCAACTGGCTGGGTTGCCTGGTTACGTTCGTGCCATTCGGGCAGAAACCCTGGAGTTTTAAGCTCTTGCCATAGGTATGCTAATGAAAGCAAATTATTGCAGGAGGATGGCAAAAAGACAGTACAGCTGAAACCAAATTGCCTCTTTGAACATGAAAAGACTGTAATGTATCAGATTGATTCTAATTTCTTTGAGAATTTTACTTTGTGTTGTTTGCTTGCTATTGAAATGCTGCAGAACTCCTATTCCCAGGTTGGAGCTGTAGTTGTTGGACTAGATCAGTATATTAACTATTACAAGCTTCAGTAAGAAAGTCTAAATACCTTGTTTCCCTCTCCCCTATGTAATGTCTGCTACCTATTGACTTTTATAGTTTCAATTGTGTGCCTTAAGGAATCCCTTGAATACAAACCACTTAAACGTGTGACATTCTTGTCTGATGTGGGCTGCCAATGGGATTTCTAGACCTCTATAAACTTTGTTGACTCTTTGAAAGAAGTTATCAAAACATTCTAAAGGAAATATATACATGTTCCAGAAGAGATTGTCTTGATTTAATCTTTTGATGCTCAACTTGTCATGGCTTCTACCTCAATAATTTCTCATGTTAGTAGCTATTAAGTCTTTACTGTATATTTTCTTCACCTAGCTTTCTTAGCCCATTTTCATTTGTTTTTTGGTACTCTGTTGGATTAACTCAAAACCAAAGGCTTGTTGACCTTTGCAAAGGTTACAACCAACATTGCATTCAGGATCTCAGGTGCTCAACGTAATTCAGGAGGGAACTTCTCTGTATAGAGAATTTATTAGTATCGTGGTCATTTTTTCTACTATAAGCATTTTGACCTCGGGACTTCTAAAATGCAATGCTAATTGCTGTGTTATATATTTAAAATTTCATATAACGAGCTGTTTACTGCTTTGTTTTTGCTGATTTGTCTAAAACGTTCAAGCTTTCTACTGGCAGATATGGAACCCTTTGCATTCGTGAGAATCCTGGATGCCTTTTCATTGCTACTAATCGCGATGCAGTCGGACATATGACTGATTTGCAAGAGTGGCCTGGTTTCTTTTTCACTTTCAATCTTTCACTTTAAGAAAGTTCACTTAGTGAGCAACTTTGACAGTTTTCCTCATAATGTTTCAATTTGAATTTCAGGTGCAGGGTGTATGGTGGCTGCTATTTGTGGATCAACCCAGAAGGAGCCTATTGTAGTTGGAAAGCCGTCCCCCTTTTTAATGGACTTCTTAGTACAAAAGTTAGCATTCTGATTGGAATCATTGTATAAATTACAATCATGTAAATTCAGGCACATAATCTACAATACAACTCATCTTTTTACTGAAATCACATGCTTTAATCAGAACCTTATAGTTACTACAAAAAAATAAATAAAATAAATGTGTAATCAATTGGGAGTCATGTAATTTAATAGCCAAAGTGAAATTGGAGCAGATAAACTGAAAGGTTGTAGAATACATGTAGACTACAGAGAGTAAAAGACAGGTATAGCATAACGATAGATTCTGTTGACATAATTAATTACACTTTTGTTATTGGATTTGATTTCAAATTTATTTACTTGTAATTTTTTTTTTCTGCAGATTTCAAGTCAGTTGCTCCAAAATGTGTATGGTGGGTGATAGATTAGATACTGATATCTTATTTGGACAGAATGCTGGATGCAAAACTCTTCTTGTACTTTCAGGTAGCACAGCCCTCTTCTTTGTATGATCAATCAAGAGTAGCTTTAAGTTGTTAACTTTGAGGGGCTACTAGTGATCCATGAATTTGCTGAGGCTCATGAAACTGTTGTGATTGCAGGAGTAACAAGTCAACCTACTCTTCTAGACCCTTCAAATAACATCAAACCAGATTATTACACAAACAAAGTTGCTGACATTTTGGGACTACTGGAACCATAACCCAACATTCTTTCGGCCCATGTATTTATGCTGGTGGCAATTATTAATATGGTGCTGACTGGCATTAATTATCTTATTATCTTATGTACTAGATGGGTTTTCGTACTCTAATGGTTGGAGACCACAGTAATAGCTATGCACTCTTGATTCATTAGCAACACTAATATATTTGTCTTCCTTCCCTTTAATAGACTTGTCATTTATTATCTCCCGTCTCTTCAAAACCCTGCTAGTGCTGTTTCTTTTTGACACCATGAGAAGAGTGCACAGTTTTGACACCAATGATTCACACACGAATTAATATCAAAAGCAAAACCTTTCTTTAGAAGTGGGTTGATTCAAAAGAATAGCAAAAGTTGGAAGAACAAGGAAAACCTCTCTAGAAATCTTATTCACCAAGAGATATAATGGCTAGCAAATTACAAAGCCACAATTAGTTGCATTCAATAAGTTAAGTCCTAATCATAAAGGATTCCTCATCCTGGCGAACAAGGATTCTTAATTATTACAACAACAACAACAACAAAAATAAATTAATTAATTAAAAAAAAAAAAAAAGAAGAAGCGAAACTCAATCAACAAATTAATTCAAAGCAGCAACTAAAATATTCTTCAACCCATTGCGAGATTGATTGAGCGTTAATAAAGACTAGCTTGTTCGATTCTTCAATAACTCTTCATGGATACTCTCATGCTCAGATTGGTGAGAAAGGCGGCTATAGGAAGAGGTTGGTGGAAATCAGCAAGTAGCAACTCATCCAACAAAGCCACATCCTTACGATCCTCATCTTCTTCCCTGAGGAAAGCTTCCAAGTAACGAGACCCCCGGCCGTTATAATCGCCACCCAAAAACTTATCAAGCTTAGCAGCAAAGCAATTGCCCTCATGATCACCAGAACAGCCAACAATGCTTTCCTCATAGGGAGTTTGCTCTATGAGCACCTGAAAGAAGCTCTCGTCAGATGGCAGGTGATCGTATGTCATCTCAATCGTCGGTGCATCCACGCTATCATCAGAAGACGAAAAATCATCCTCCTGCGACGAAGCAAGGCTTGAAGAACTGCAATGAGAAAGACTGGAGAGTGTCTCCCACCTCAACTCATCGTCTTCACTAGTACTAAAGCCATCCAAGTTCACGAGAAAACCAAATTTCAGATTCGAGAGAAAGAACACCATTGTTAATTTATCTGACGTTCTTGAGTGTAGAAGACAAGATTTGAGAGTTTGCATGGAGACCTTCTTTTATTAAGTAGTTTGAGTCGGTGCAATGAGACTACTACCACAAGTTTGATTCGTACAACGTAACCTGGCCTTTTTTTTATTTTTTTCTCAAAAGTTTCCACCACCAATAGATGAGAGTCCTAATAAATGATTACTACTATATTATCTAAAACTTTATGATAATAGGGATTGGCATCCTTAATTGGTTTTCAAGCCGGAACGGACCTTTTTTGGAGCTTTACAAAACCTTAGTGGACTTCAGGATTGTAGAAAACATCATCTCCAGGGCATGTCCACGGGCTTCCTTCTGGTAGTTTTGTTGGTTCACTTTTAGTATCAAAAGTGAGGTCCTAATCCACCTAGATTTAAATTGTTTTTTTTTTAAAAAAAAAAATTAATTGTCTTAATATTTATATTGTTATTTAGGATTCGGCATTTCGGCCTATTCTTGATAATAACTTATATGTAAATATGTAATTAAATTTTTAGATTTAGATTTAAATTGTTCTTTTAAATTAATTGTCTAAATATTTATATTGTTATTCAGCCTATTCTTGATAATTGTTTTTATATTTAATTATTTATGAATTTATATAGTTTTTGTTTCATATTTTAATTGTATAAATATATAATTGTAGTTATCTGAGATTATGGAGAAAAACAACAATTCTATTGACTTCCAATCAAATTTTAAATGACCCGTGTTGAAGTAGATTTAGTAAATCTGCTCGGAGATCCTTGCTTAAAAAAAAAAAAAAAAAAAGGTGCAATTATCGTCTTAGTGATAGAGACCAAATCTAAAAAGCATACTTACAAATAAGAGCTTGTTATTTTTTATATTTAATTATTATTTTAATAAATTTTAATAAATTTTAATTTTTTATTAAAAAAGAAATGCCCCCCATAAGTGAAGATCCTGGATCCGCCATGAAACTAAGGTTCCCAGAAACTTCATTGAGAAACAAACACAGAAAAAAGTATTAGTTTTGCTCTGGTTTAATTTCCGGTTATTGGAGCAATTAAAATTGAAAACCCACCTGAACAATAAACATGGATTTTGGAGGAATTTTCATTTAATGGCCTAGCTTGAAATCTGAGAGAATCATGATTGCCTGTGACACGCTTATGAAGCCATAGGTCTTGAAAGCCACGTTTGCAAGAGGTTTCCCCGGATACATGTAACCAATAATAAGCTCAGACTGAGCTTATTATTGATTCCTGTTATTCACCCTCCCAAAGAGTTTACAATGTGATCAAACGCAAAGAGTAAGAGGTGACTGATCAGAAACTTAATAGTCTCAATAGCTAGCACACCTGGTTTGAGGTAGCAGTAATTACGCCAATTGGGAGGGTGAATAACAGAGCCAAGGCAATTAATTGCTAGTAGGACTCCCCGGTAAGGGAGTTGCAATTGCCAGCCAAAGCCTTCGCAAGCAAGAAAGGAAAGTCCAACTACCGCGGTCAAGAGTGTATAAAACCACCATTGAGGGACAGGGTCATAGTTTTTCTTCATCAGTCTAGTGTGCACATCCTCAAACTTGTCTTTGAATGTTGCCCTTGGTTGTTGCCAGATTGTTCTGCATATGGAAAAGCAAATATACTAGGCAGTACAACCTTCGACAGCACAAAGTGATCAATGTAAAGAATGGTTAATGTCTCAGGAAAGGGAAAATTCTTTATGCAAAATGTACGTACTCTTTTCATGAATAGAAAGGACCTTCCATGGAAGAGTGCAACATTAGACAATGTTGCAGCCAATGTTGCAAAGCCTAGACCATAAGCATATGCAAAGAAGATACTGACGTTAATTTTGCTATAGGCATCATATCCTTGTCGATTGAATTGGAAGGTTGTATCATTCAAAACTACTGAAACATTGTATGTTCCAACGTCAGGGTTTTGAGCACGAGGTGAGAAAATAGGAAATCGCTTGGCTTCATACGAGTTGGTCCAGTAAGCAATAGGGATCAATATGTAGAGAACTATGAAGAAACCAACCATTATGTTAATGATAGCAAATCCAGGGGTGGCTAGAGGAGATCCCAGGAAGCGAGCTGCAGTGGACCAATCAAGGGCTGTAACTGAGTCCTTCCATATATATCCAGCAAACGAAGGAGAGAGCAGTTATGGATGGAAACAAATAGTTGGGAACAATGTAGTATCCGAAGCTTGATACAAGGACCACAAGGAACAACTGCAGCCTCGTTAGGCCTCCATTGGGCCTAATCTCAACATCATGCAATGCCCTTTAAGTTCAAATATATGATTAAGAGGAGATGTAAAAAAATTATAAATGCTACTATATATATAGGACTTTTATACAACCAAGATGATGCATGTGGCAGTAAAAATCATATAAGGCGTCTTTATTGATCAAAATGCTAATTTTCACTGTCACATTATATCAGTTTTATAATAGTCATATAACAGTCTACCAAATAACTTTACTCATAATAAAAAAAAACACACATGAGAGTGAGAGTGAAAAGGTGGGCCAAAGGGTGGGGAGGGAAGCAAAGTGAGAGACTAGGGGCACCTAAATAGAGAGACTTGAACCAAGTTGGAAGGCCACCACATGTAAGGTGAATCAACAAGAAACTTTGGAAAAATTCCAGCCCATCCGTACCCAAGCATCTAAATAACCAATCCATCAAACACAATAAGGTAAAAGTACTGAAGCAATTCCACTGATATGTGAAAAACTAGTGGATTTTTTTATAGCAGCACAGCAAGGACCTTGTGTGTTTTCTAAGCAATAAAAACAATAGATAGAACGAAAGGGATCGCGGAAGTAGAATTCCAATAGGTTAAACATGCACGAAGAGTAGAGAAATCACCTGAGTGGTTTGAGTTAACAAGATGGCTGCCAGAGGATGAATTCCCCGGTAATAGAAGGCCTTGACAATGGTAATAATGTTCACTGCATAATTCGTGTTTGAACCTGAATTGGCAAATATGGTTATAAGGACATGCTCCTTCAAGTTGAAGGGCCCTGGATTCAATGAAAGGAAGCATTGTGTTCCACGTATACGAATTGGTTTGTTTGGTAGGTATGCTGCCATAAGGTTTCCTATTGGAAGTAGTGCAATTTGGGCTGAAACTGATGATATATCTAAAGTGCATTTTGGCGGTATCCAAAGAAATGATTGAAGAATGACAGAAGAGCACATGTACACGATGTGATCCCCAGAACCCATGTTCGAAAAGTCAAGCATGGTAATGTTGGATCATCAGTAATGGGGACTGTGAGTCGAACTTGTTCGATTGGAGAATCATTTACCCCATCTGCAAAGCCAAGTTAACAAAAAAAAAAAGTATTCATTTGGAAAGGCCGTAACAGAGAGACAGGCAACATTTGTGGAAAGATATAAGCATACTAGGGATATAATCATATAAATGAGTAGAACTGCTCGCAAATAAGTTCGGGGTCAAGTTGGATTAGCTCAGTTTAGGATCGATTTATATATTAAATTAACAGAGTTTGAACAAATTTTCGGGCTCCTTTATTAAAGGAGTTTGGCCAAACTCATATTTCATTTTTATTATTTTTTTAATGTTATTTTTAACTTTGCAATGAGAACATCTTAAGTATAACTTCATTTGATATTTGGCTTGATTCTGTTCGATTACAGCTCTAAAACAAAAGTTAATGAGTTAGCAGGGACGGAAGAAGTCCCCCCCAAATGACTTTTTTTTTTTTTTTTTTTTAAAGGTAAAAACAATTTTTTTATGGTTAATTTTTTTTTTTTTTTTTTTTTGCTAATGGGCCCCTGCCCATTAAATTTTTTCAGCCATGGCCCCTGCCCATTCTCGAGGCTGGCTCCGTCCCTGTGAGTTAGCATTCACAATTAACTTATCCTAAACTCTTCTTTAAAAGTATAGCATATTCTAGAGATATATATCTTGCTTAATCACCATTATTCCAAAAATGAAAAAAAAAAAAATATATATATATATATATATATATATATATATATTAATAAGTGAGATTCAATACATTGAATATTTTATATATCTTGGTAAATCACCATTATTCCAAAAATGAAAAAAAAAATTATTAATAAGTGAGATTCAATATATATATATATATAAGCTTGAGCAAGCTCTCCATTGAAGAATATTTCCTCAGGTCTTTATAATTATCAAATATTAGCAACCAAATAAGAGACATATGTAATGTAATGACGTGACCATATGAATTGAGCTATCATGCATGCAGAGAAACTCACGAGGAAAAGGTTTACTAGAATTTGTTAGGGGTGAACACCAATTTTAGATGTTCAGTGGAATTAATCTACCCCTCTTTGTGCAAATTAAAGAGTAACACAATAGCAAAATAATAATCAAGCAAACCCACAAGCAAGACACCAAAATTTTTACGTGAAAAACCCTCCAATGCGAAGGTAAAAACCACGAGACTTAATCCAGTTAAATCTTCCACTATCAACAATAATGAGTTTACAATTGTCTTCCTTAGAAAAATATCTAGAGGTTATCACCACATCAAGAATACATGCATTCTTGGATTAAACATAAAATCATCACCCTAAAGTGGATTTCAACAAGAATAAAGAAAGATCTCACCAAGTAGGTATTAGCAACCAAGCGATTGGAGAAGAATTCCAACGATCAACACCAGTCAGTACGTAGCACTCGTCGTCAGGAGCAACACTCTAAAATTGCATCAAGATCGAACAACAAACGACCTTCCAATCTCTGACGGATGTGAAAAAAGCGAAACCTTTTTTTTTTCTTTTTTTTTTTTTCTTTTTCTCTCTCCCCGCTGCACTGCTTCTTTTTCTTCTCCCTTGTTTTTCTCTTCTTTTCTATCTCTTATAAACACACGTATAGTGTGTTAGAGTTTTACTACAAACAAAACTCTTTATTTTGTTGTAGTCCATGTGGTCCCCACATAAGAGGGACCACCCAACAAAATTTTCAGAAGTAAGGGCATCTGGATTAAGTTTTTTGGGCTGATATGACACAGGAAGTGCATTACTATCGGATTGCTTCATGCTTCACTACCTCCAGAGATAATTTTCCCTTGCTAACCACCATGGACTCGTGGTTTTCTGATAACTCCTCCCTTATTTTGCAGGAATTCCGTCAATAACCTGAAAGTCTCGAAAGATGATTCAACAGTCACCCCATATTTTCTTTTGCTTTCCCTTTCTTCTAAAAAAAAAAAAAAAAACACATTTTTCATGCTTCATATTTGAATGCTTCCACATTGATATGTATATATAAGGTATACTCTATGAATAGTTACATAGGATTTTAACCACTCAATCGATCACTTAGTCGCTTAACTTCATTAAATTAATACACCCTCCTCACACCCAAGTGAGAGATGTAACCAATTAAGAGAAATTAAACCAATTAATTACTCCTATACGATATGTCTACTTTATAAGTAGTTTCAATAATTATAAAAAATAAAAAATAAAAAACCGCCCATTGGTTTGTAATTGGAAATGGCACCCCAGAAAGTAGAAGAAGCGACAGGCGTGTTCGAATCGAAGAGACAATTAAAGAGGTTGAAATTGGTTTGCTTTACGAAGGGATGAAAGGAATAATCCAACTTTTGAATCTCCCACGTCGACCATCAAATGACAAATAGGGCATTAAAGCAAGGTATTTAATTTTATGGAATTGCGTGCCTTTTAATTTTAATTAGCTCCACAAAATTTATCCAATAAGGTGGTGATCGAGAGGAACATAACATTTATAGGTCTTTAAATATCTTTGAAGGGACACAATTTAATTTAGTCTCGTAATTAATTATATTGTCGCGCGCAAAGGAGACAATTAAGCACTCTTTCTTAATTTCCAATTGGGTGGAAGATATATATTTAGTTAATTAGCCTGCTTATTCATAAATAAAATGAAATTATTGGAGAAGAATAGAAGATTAATTAATTAGATAATGCCTAAATGTCACCCACAACCACAACGTGCAAGAAATGATGAATGGAATTATAGAATGAAGTGAAGAGATCAGTAATTGGGTTGTCGGGATCCCAACTCGATGGATCCTACCCTGATTTAGACATTTTAGAGTCCTCTAGATCGATCGATGTGATGGTCCCTCCCTATTAGCTAGCTAGCTAGCCCCTAGCCTCCTCACCCTTATCTTTTTATCTTGTTTTAGGATGGCGATTATATATTGTAGCCTTTTCTTCCATCCATCTCAGGCCAACACATTTACAAACTCTCTATCTATTTGTTTTTATATATTTTCAATTATTTGATTATAGATCCTCTCATCTCATGCACCCACCCCAAATGCATCCCTCCTTTTTCTAAAAGATGCCTCTTCTTTTGACAACTGTATATCCAAATGACCCACCACTATGCTAATCGAAGTTGGTACCCAAAAAAATAAAACACACACAAAAAGGAGGAAAGCAGAAAACCCACTTGAAAGTTTAAACAATTCAAATGCAAAGAAAATATCACAATTTTATGCGGAATTAACGGATATTTAAATATAAGCAAACAATTACCAAAAACAAGTAAAATCAAACACAAAGATTTTGGTGACAAAGAAAAAACCTTTTAGAAAACGTTATAAAAGTAAAACCTCTCCGGAGCAGCTAAATCCAGTAAATCACTATCAAAAGATTATTCAGAGATTACAGATACTATGAACACTTACAACCCTTTGCAAGACCTTGGCTCTGTAAGATCGACAAGCCTCCAACTTGTCTTCTCGCTCATAATTTTCTTCAACGTGATTCTCTTTCATCGAACCTTTCTGATAGACTTCAATTAAGCATACAATCAAAACTAACAAAAATCCTCTATGAGGAATCAATTTGGCTCGCAACAAAATAATCACTCAAGCATAGCCTCACACGAATTCTAGGGTTCTAAAATTCGTGACTTTCTCTTCTATAATGATGTATATATATCAGTACATTAAACCCTAGACCTGAGCCTACTAAAAACATGTTTTTGGGCATAATAGGTACGGGGTGTTCGAACAGAGCCTTGTAGAGCAGAAATAGAGTTTCTGGAACTGCTGTCTGGACAGCGTCCAAACAGGGGGAGGGGCTGTCCGGACAAGGCCTGCAGAGGGTGAAAATCGCACTCTCGAAATTCCGTCGGTCCTTGATCAACAACTTCAATCGATCAGTGTTTGTGGTCCGATTGAGTTGAAACTTTGCAGGGACGTTCATGACACATAAATCTACATTATAAACGGTAGAGATTTGATTCTGAGCATTTTATATCAGTGTTTGAGCCCGTAAAACAGTAACCTCTGTATTTTGAAACCGAATTGAGCCAACAAAAATACTAATAAAATGTACGTTTATGATTTCTTTTAGGCAAATGAGTAATGCTATTTAATAAGTTGATATATTATAAAATTAATTAAGTTTACCTTTTTTATAAGCTTAAAAAATAGATAAATAATAATTTAACATAGTATCAATTCACCTCACATTTTAATTAAATATTATACATATATGACGTGACGGTGAAAATCAATCTTTTATATTTTTATTTTTTTTAACAAGTGCTAATTAAGAGAACTGAAGTAATCTAACCAGATCTGATCATATGCAGTCCAAGTGTCATGATCTTGTGTGTATGGCTTTTGTCAGTAAGAATAATTTATAATTATCGTAATAATTAATGCAGAAAACAATTAACTGAGGACCACTGCACGAAACTGCTACTTTAAACTTCTAAACAAATAGGATGCATGTGGTAACGTCAGAAGATTAAAATACTGCATTAGTATATGTATGCTATAACAAATTATTATGTATGTATATATATATATATATATATATATATATATATTACATTAATTGAAAAAACTTCACGAGAACATAATGCATGTGCTTATTCGAGCAAAGTACATACTCGATTAATAGTAATAATAAATCTGATTTGTGCTAATAATATCTTTGTTTGAATAGTAAATTTCTTTCTTTTTTCTTTATTTTTGTGGCTGCCTTTGTTAAAGTTTTATTTTATTTGAGCAAACAAGTTCGCCAATAAATGTCGGTGGAGGATAACTCCGATGCTTATAATTAAGTTAGTGAATGTTTGAGAAAGAAGAATAAAAAAAATACTCCAATTAGAGTTTTGAGCTAAAGGTCATAAGTCCCTTTTATCATCTTATCAAGCCTTACTTTCTATATTGGTTCTTATATATATATATATATATATATATATATATATATAACTATCTTCGTGCCCGGCCTGATTCATCGATCTTTCACTTGTGAATAGTAAAAATGAGCTAGTTCTGAGCCTTGAACACAATTTATAACATAATCAGGTTAATTAAAAACCCACTACAGCTGATTTAATTACCCCCTAATTTCAATAACATAACTCACAAGTCCCATGTGGGTGTGGGTGGACGACTTGGATTATGACCTAAACCCAAAAAAGTTGTCCACGACGAGAGAAAACGACCAAAACAATGGTAAATCAAAGTTGATTTGCTGTCGTTTTTATGTCACTTGATGACGAATTCGGCATTCAAGGCTCCTATCTACTTGTATATATACATACGGATGGATATACCAAACATAAAAGAAAAAACACAGGGAAAGAAAACTACAAAATAAAGTAGTTGAAGCACTCACGTCTAATGTTGAAGGAGACGTACTTGGACGTCTTTCGATTGATATTAATTAGAGAGAGATTTTTGTGGTCTCGATTACAACTTGGAAGGATTTTATAAATTCAATATGATATTTACTTGCTTTCCCAAGCAACCACAGTCCACACAAGTTTCATAAATATTTTCTTAATACTAAACTTAAAAAAATAAATAAATAAATACAATTATACTAATTTATAACATATGTCTTTAATTACGGCACCTAATTCTCGTAAGCTCAGATAATTTTATTATAAATATATGTAAAAATTAAATGCTCCAAAGACATATACGAGTTTAATAAGCTAGTACTAGCCGTTTTAGTTTCTTCTTATATCTTTTGTTTTATTTTTTTATTTAAAAAAAAATTTGTTATAAAAAACCTAAAACATTTAAAATTGTTTAATTTCTAAGATTTCCAATCATGGAATATTGACAATCTCCAACACCTCATTTATTTATGTTTATGCAGCACATAATTTCTCCCTCTCCTTCTCAATCACACACATGGGGTTTGAGTGATCCAAATGCAATGCCTTGTCCCATCATTTCCATGGGATTTTAGAGCTCGGGCCCTGCTTGGCTTGTGTTGCACCAACATATATATTTAATAATGAAAGCAATTTTCAGAGCTATAAGGTTATGATTGTTAATATGTGTTTTGAAGAGTATTTTTTACTTTTATTTTAAAAAATGTTTGATGCTATATACAGGTGAAAATTATTTTTATAATTTTAAAAATATTATATACTTAAAATTATTTTTTAATATTTTTGCTTCAAAAAAAAAAAAAACCAATAAAACTCTAGGAGTTTTGAAGCAAAAAATGGTCTTCATTGGCAACCTTAATCAATGTATTCCAAGCCAATCTATATTATCCAACATTCTCATCGACCATTGGTCCATTGCCTATGATTTGATCGGCTATAAGGGAAAGTAGGTCCCCGATTTAGGCAACCAACAACCCAATGTCGGCATAATAATGCACTTTGTATTCGTATCAGCAATGTACATCTCAACATAATTGTCTTTAAAGAATTGTGGAGTAAAAACAATAATGTAAATTATTATTTCTCATTAAATATATAGTAGTTTAAATAAATAAAAGTACAATTAATTAAGTTGTTCAAAAGTAAAATATTTTTTGAGTTTTCTCATCCCTAGCGGCCACGGTGCAACTTAGTTCAAGTATTTCATACTTGTATCTTAGATTTTATTATTTATTCACATGTTAGGAAATCAATGGGTTATATTAATCCTAAAAAATAATTCATTTTCCTAATTTATTTAGATGGGGTATTAATTTAGATGCACTTATGAGTGAAGACAATTGTTTTGAAATATAGAAATCATACGTGGCTATAAGACCTAATTAGAAAGAAAAAAAAAATGTAGAAATTCTAGTAGGAAGAGGCTAATAAAATGAAGAACATAAGACCTAATTATAAAGGAAAGTGCAAAAATTGAACAGATCAATTTTCAATAACAAAAATAAAATAAAAGGGAAAAATGCTAGAGACCCTCCGATTAACTCTTATCTCATATACTCCTTTACGTGGTAGTACGCCTTGGTGCTACCACATAGCAGCAAAAAAAAAAAAATTGTTGTATGAGTGGTCGACCATTCTAATGTGCAGTTTGGCGATGGCGACTAGAGGTAAAAATGTAGTTATAATTTGCAGTTATCGGTTAAAATTGTTAATCATAATTACTTAGGTAATTAGTAAAATTTATTAACTGTCTTCACTAACATTGAACATAAAAGAACAAGTGAAATAGGATATTTAAGAGATGAGTAAAGTTATTTTTCATATTTATTTATTATTTAATTCATGTTAACGGATGTCATGTCTTTTCATATAAATTACTTAAAACATGTGTTAATGAGCGTGAAAAATAACATTGGTCTTAAAATATTATTCAGAAAAAAATAATAATAATAAAAAGAATAATAATTGAAAGGGCATTTTCATCAATTGACCGAGGAAGAAGGATGCGGGGAAAGGCATGACAACCAGGTGCGAAACCGCAGAGAACTGTAGGTGAGTCTGACCCCTTTACTTCTCATTCGATAAACCAATTGAAAATCTTATGCAACGAGAAAAGAGAGCTTCGCTTTAACTTTGACCCATCTCTATCTTCCTCCCTCCCTCCCTCTCTCTCTCTCTCTCTCTCTCTTCGCCTAATATCCACCATAAGCGGAGGCCCAGTTCTCCTTTGTGATTTACACATCTCTCTCTCTCTCTCTCTAACTTCCTTCTCAAGCTTTTCTCTCTCTAAGCTCTACACAGGTCTTAAGCTCTCAGGAGAGCTGTCTTACCAAAGTGCTTTTCTTTTTTGGTTTTTCTTTCACTGCCAAAGCAAAGCGGCTCAAGTGTGTAATCCTTGATATCAGGTACTCTTTTGGGCCTTCTCCCTCTTACTCTATTAGCCTCTCTGGGTTTTTTTAATTGATGGGTTTGTGTAATTTTACCTGTGCTCTTGCTTTTTGCAACGGGGTCTTTTCCTGGTTGTGGATCTGTGTTGGGGTTCCGCGGATGGCCATGGTTTTTTTTTTCTAGGGAGATCTGGGTTTTGGTGTAATTGGCACCTGATCATGCTCGTGTAGTTGGTTACAGCAAATTTACATGTTTGAGATTGGTTAAAATCGGCTTAGAATTGCATTCTAATTGGAGTACTTGCTTGACTGATTCTTTGCTTTTTTGGTGGTTCTTGAATCTTTTGTATCTGTTTTGGATTTATTTGTCCTCCTTTAACTTGCTTGTTGCTTTTGGTATATTTATCTTTATTTTGGTGGAGGAAAGATTGCATATTTAGTTATTTAGCTACAAGTCTGAGACTGTCAATCTTCCGATGATATATCTTCAATATCGTTTGATCAAGGTCTGCTTAAAAAAACGTCTGCATGCAGCTTTGTAAATAATTTCATTATGGCAAAAAAATTAAATAATTTTCTGTTTGTGTGTTAGTTTTAATTGTCAGCTCAATAAAGTTTACATTTTGACTCATATATAGCTGAACGCCAACTTTTATCTATGAGTGCTCTCTGATCTAATTTTGTGATCTTTTCTGTTGTTTGGATCATGTGAAAACTGAAAAGGGAGCCAACATTTCTGCTTAAGTTTTCTGAACAGATTTATGCAGTCGTAGTTTATTATTAGTGGATTTCATGTTATACTTCCAACTATGTAGATCAGGTTGGGAAAACCGCTCAAACTAAATGCAATTTTTTTTTTCTTACTTTGCTGTGGAATGGGATTGCAATAATTTATTAGTCATCTTTAATTGATGAAAAGCTGGTTTTTACAGAGCTTGGAAGTATGCTGGCTGCTAATGTGAGATTTAGTCCGTTAATAACGGATGTTGAGCTATGAGTTTCTTCAGTCTGATATATTTTAAAGCTCTCTGTTACCTCTGATGGCCTCAAAAACTGGTGTGAGAGCTTCAACGAAGCAGCAACAAAAGACAGCTTGTGTTCAAACAGTGGAGGCAAATGATCTCAAGCCTTTACCTCTGCAGTTTGTGAAGGTAAGCAAACCTGTGTTGGTTGCACCTGAACAATTACCAAAATCTGTTCAAAAAAAGCAGGCTAAGGGTGAAGGTACTGAAGATAAAGAAGCACCAAATTCTACTCAAAAGGGGTTCTCTGATTCCTTGATTAATAAATTTGATTCAAATTTTTCCTCACTGGGTCTTGAGCAAGCATCAACAGAAGTAGATTCTTCTGTAAATGAGACAAGAGCCTCACTGGAAAGTTTTGTTGATCAAGAAAAGAAGACATCAGAGTATGGGAGTGTGAAAAACAGTTCAGTTTCTGCTAAAGTTAGTGATGGGACCAGTAGTCTTGCTAAGACCAGTGGAAGTGCCAAGATTAGTGATCGTGTTGATTTTGTTGAGAGTGGCAAGAGCAGTATGTGTAGAGGAAGCACAAGCAGCGATGTAAGCGATGAGAGTTCCTGTAGCAGCTTTAGTAGCAGTATCAGCAAGCCTCACAAAGCAAATGACTTGAGATGGGAGGCCATACAAGTAATTCGAGCAAGAGATGGGGTTTTGGGTTTGGGGCATTTTAGACTGCTGAAGAGGCTGGGTTGTGGGGATATTGGCAGTGTCTATCTGTCTGAGTTAGGTGGAACGAAATGTTATTTTGCAATGAAGGTTATGGACAAAGGGTCTCTAGCAAGTCGTAAGAAGCTGCTTCGTGCTCAGACAGAAAGAGAGATACTGCAATGTCTGGACCATCCCTTCCTTCCCACGTTGTACACCCACTTTGAGACAGATAAGTTCTCATGCTTGGTAATGGAGTTCTGTCCTGGAGGAGATTTGCACACTCTTAGGCAGAGGCAGCCAGGGAAGCATTTCCCTGAGCAGGCAGTCAAGTATGTTAAGCAAGCTTAACCATAATATTTAGTTCTCTTCATTTTAGTTGGCATGCATGTTCTGATTCACTTTCAGTTCATCTACTATAATCCGTTTACACCTTTAGCATTAGATGGTTAAACAAATATTCTATCCTTGAACGGAAAACTTGTTTATTACTTTCAGGAATTTGGTATCCATGTTACTCATATAAAGCCATTGTATTAAGTGTACCATGTATGTCGATTTATTCCTGTGCGAAGGCCTTTGCCTTCTGTCCTTTTCCCTAGAAGCTTTACTTCGGCATGTTGAGTTAGTTGTCTGTCCCCATTGTAGGACTATGTGGCAGAATAGTGCCCATCCATGTTGAATGGAGCCTGAAACCTGACTTATATAGGCAAGTTCTTAATATGTACCCACAAAGCTGCCCATGACTGATGAAACCTGGAATTCATGTGTATCAAGATGTTTTTGTAATGCTTCCGTGATGCCAAGTCACTACTTCTAGAGCCTTGAATGAAGTTCAGTTGCATGTCTTCAACAATTGTTCATATGTCAGATAATGCAGAAGATTAGTTAAAAGTTTTACCTAAACATCCTGGGCTTCAATTTCAAAGCTGTATTATTCCTCAACCACTGTAAAATGGAAAACTTTTTTTGGGAAAATGAAGGGATTCAGATGGTAAATGGTTGAATCATGAAAATCAAGGGTAATTATATGTCTTCTTATCCACCTACTAGGATATAATCATTTTGAAGGATTATGCAGCATTCAAAGAACTAATTTTCCAAGATCGGCCTTCATTTAGAGCCTGTTTAGGATTGTGTAATTTGTGTTAAAGAACTTCAAAAATAATTTTAGTATATAAAAAACTATGCAAAGCAAAACTGGTATGCTTGGTAAAAAAACTTAAAAAATAATTTTTTAACAATTTTGCTCTAAAAAATGTCAAAAACGCACTTAAATTAAGCTTTTTCTAAAAAGCTGTTTCTTGAGATAAACTCTCTATTTCCCAACACAATCTCAAATAGACTCTAATACTTTTACTAGCTCTTGAGGGCTAAAAAGTCTCCAAGACATCCATGTTTCCATATGATATTTTAGTGACAATTGTTGTCTTTCATTTAACTTGCAGATTTTATGTAGCAGAGGTCCTGTTAGCTCTGGAATATCTCCACATGCTTGGGATTGTCTACCGTGACCTTAAGCCGGAAAATATTCTCGTGAGGGAAGATGGACACATAATGCTCTCTGACTTTGATCTTTCACTCCGCTGTGCTGTTAGCCCAACTCTTGTCAAAACCTCATCTATGGAGTCTGAACCATTACGAAAAAACCCTGTGTATTGCGTGCAGCCAGCTTGCATTGAGCCTTCTTGTATCCAGCCGTCCTGTGTAGTACCTACAACATGCTTCTCACCGCGCTTCTTTTCAAGCAAGTCCAAGAAGGACCGGAAACCCAAAAATGAGGTAGGAAACCAAGTCAGCCCATTACCTGAGCTCATGGCAGAGCCAACTGACGCCCGGTCTATGTCATTTGTTGGGACACACGAGTACTTGGCACCTGAGATCATTAAGGGTGAAGGTCATGGAAGTGCTGTTGATTGGTGGACTTTTGGAATCTTTCTTTATGAGTTATTGTTTGGTAAAACTCCTTTTAAGGGATCAGGAAATCGGGCTACGTTATTCAATGTTGTGGGTCAGCCTCTTCGTTTTCCAGAATCCCCGGTTGTCAGTTTTGCAGCAAGGGATCTCATAAGGGGGTTGCTTGTAAAGGAGCCACAGCATAGATTGGCCTACAAACGAGGGGCAACTGAGATCAAGCAACACCCCTTCTTTGAAGGTGTGAATTGGGCACTGATACGCTGTGCTACTCCTCCTGAGATCCCGAAGCCTGTCGAGGTTGAGAGATTACCTGCACCAACAGCATCAACAAGTGAAAAGGCTGCTGCCACTACACCTGTTCCTAATCAGAAAGGTTCGGATAATTATCTTGAGTTTGATTTCTTTTAGTGATGGTATTGATTGCAAATGGTTTATATTGGAGGAGAACTGTTTTGAAGATTCCAGGGATTGATAGTGGTAATTATGAAGTTCTTTTATTAGGAGTTTATGAGGAATTGTATGATTGGTCTTGCCGTTGGCAGTTTTTAAAATTTATTTGCATATTTATTGCATAAATTCACCCCCTGTCATCAAAAGGCTTGAGAACAGTTCTCCCCTGGTTAACTTCTGCATGAAAAATAACAGCTAGCTTGCCTTTGAAGGTGCCACTTGTGCCAAATAATACTCGTAACTTGGTTCTGCCAGCCACCTTAGATAGGCATGTAGGATACACGAGTAATACTACACGTCATACCTATTTTATCACACCACTTCACACCGGTTGAAGTAACCTGAGCTGAATGGAGGTTGAAGTCCTCTGAGTGAGACGCACCGCACCTCTACTTGGATGCTCAACTTTTGTTCAATCTTTACTAGCAGAGGATGTCATGTAAACACTAGATTAAACTTGTCAATCCTTGGATTTCAGCTATAATTGATCATTGAATATAGAGCAGGCCTTGCTTATACACTTTTGTAATGTGATGTTCAATAACATTTAAGTTTTTGAACAAATGTTAGTAGATTGGTGAATTAGAAACTATGGTCTATATATGGTGGCTATTCTTAATTTGACCTAGAATCCAATGCAATTGCAATACAAATGGAAATTTTTGGATGCTTAGTCTTGAAGCTGGTACGTACCTTAACCTAAGTCAATTATTTGATGTATTAGATCAGCTAAAAAAGGGTTGCAATATACCTAAGAAAGGAGAAAAGCCAAACTGAATGAAAAATATTACTTGGCTTTTATTTTGGCTACCTTAATTAACAATAGATGTTTACAAACTTTTTTAGGGTATTGCCCACCCCTAATGAATGGTGCTCGTGGCCATCGTGTGGCTGCCGGATGGCTAAAGAATATTATCATAATTTTTTTTAGAGTCATAATACAAAGAGGAGTTGATCGTATATACCACTAATTTGTAATTTCATCGTATCTACGTTCATAGCATGCATCAGCCATACTGATACTGATACAAATCAACCCTTGTCAACAGGTTTCAAAACTAAAAGATGCCCCGAAGGTTAGCTCACCCACAAAATTAGGGGCGTAGGGTATTTGGAAAATGATATATATATATATATATATATATATATATATATATATAACTGCTTTGAAATTTTTTAAAATAACTGCTTTGAAATTTTTTAAAACAATTGAACCACCTAGATGGTATGTACGACTGTTAGATATTTGTACCGACATTTTTGTTATTTGTATGTTATGTGCATTCAAAGCATGCAAGGCACATGGGCTCTCTCCAACTTCCCTACTCTCATCCGTCCTTGCTTAATTAATAAAAACTCCATTCCTCCTTCCCTACTTTCTAATTTAATAAATTTGTAACAACTAAAATCTTTCAATTTGTCAATATGATTTCTGTATGAGAACCGAAAACATGAGCACACATATAAGAATATTATTAGAAATGTCAAAAAGAAGGCATCAACCTACTTTGGGCCTAGAAGAAAGGAGGTGTTGAAACTGAATTTAGAAATGTGAAAAAAAAAAAAATGATAATAATGACAAAAAATTTTAGTTCAAAAAAAATTCTGTTAATGCAATACCAACCATTGTAACTTTTTAGCATCTAATGTCAGTGCTACAAATGAATCAAAACATATCAAATAACAACTGATATAAAATAATTACCACTAAAGTAGTATAATTCCTCACAACAACAAAATTGTACCAAAATAGGAGAAGAAGACAACATGGTTACGACATAATATTACACAAACAAAAAATAAAATAAGTTTCCCTAGAAAATTATTGTTTCTTAAATGATACAGTCAAAACCCGACTCAATGGACAAGCTTAATTATTCCCTTTTCACCAACTGAGATGGAAATGGTCTAAGTAGTGAAGAAATTTGTGAGCCTAATTCATCTCATAAAACCGGTTCTATAAGAAAGGGTTGCCCATTATTTATAAACATGCCTAAGGTCTTGTCCACAGACAATGTGAAATTATTTCTCATCTTCGTATAAACTATTTTCCCCATTGTGTAAGTAATTAGATTGTCATAAATTGAAATCCTCAAGTTTGAACTAAAGACTTTAATATTTTTTTCTAAAAAAATGAAAGTAAATAAAAGACAATATTAATACATTGGAACTCAAACATTCCGATGAGGTGATCCCATAATGATGGCACTAAGTTACTAGTTAACTATAGTATATTTTGACCATGCATATATAGCCCATGTACTTTTATTTGAATTTGAAAACTCAAGAAGCCAATAAGAAGGAAGAACCAAACAAAATTATTCATGAAGGAAACAGGAGAAATATATATAGTGGCCGGGTGGGTCAATATTTTCAAAGAATGGCTCAATGTTGGAGATCAAAATTACAAGTCCTCTAAAATATAGAATAAAATTTAATTAATTATTAGATTATGTGAAGCTAATCTTTGTGACTATAAATATATATATTAGATCAGTTTTATGTTACGTACTCTAATGTTGTCATGTTACTGCTTTTTATTGATTTATATATGAATCACATTTAAAGTTGGCTATGAAAATTGCATCCTTCAGCTGCTATATAAAGATTAGGCCAACCCCTGATCTTTTTTACTGTTAAAAGCCATTTTCACTTCCATGATTGATGGATGGAGATGCTTTTTTTTTTTTTTTTTTTTTTTTTTTTCCGAATAAAACTTGCATGAAAGAGAATTAACATGACGTTTGCGATTGTTCAAATAATGTGAAAGCTAAGTGGCAAAATTTTCATTTACAACCAACTCTTCTTCACAAAATTTTATCTTTGTTGGTGCACAGTTTTCCTGCTGGTGATGTGGCACACCTGCTGAGTTTCCGAGTTAACACTTAAGAGCTTTGATTGCATAACATAGAAAAAAAAAAAAAAAAAAAAGGATCGAAGAGAACAGGGTAAGTCGGCGGGACACTCCGATGCCCAAGTCAGAGAGAGAGAGTCAGAATTTGAAAGAGAGTATAAGCAACAAGGGAAAGCTTAAGAGCTGAGTTTCTGCAGTGCAGTTGCTAATAAGGAATTCGAGTAGTTATCCTTACTGAGATCCCGAGATCTTAGGGGACTAAGATCATAGGATTTTGTGGTTATAGGTATTACTTGATTTGAATATTTGTATGCGATCATCAGATAACATATCTAGTATGTCTCAAGATATCCGAGTTATCCTGGCTACCGAGACCTGTGTGTCTAAGTTATTAGTCTCGGACTTAAAGGTCTCGGCTTCAAAGGTCTCGGATCTTATGGGTCTTAGATCTGTAAGTCTCAAATTTTGGGGATTCGGACCTGGTTACCCAAAACCTCACTGGGCTTGGATCTTTCCATGTTTAGACTGGGCCCAAGGTTTGCCAGGCATTTAATAGGTTAGTCTATGACCCAACAATCTTATCATGCTAATTGCACACATTCATCTCCCTTATATACAACCAACTCCTCCCTCACTCCTTATACAATCAAGGCCATGGCCCCTGCCGGCCTCTTAAGAAATCTACCACTAGCTGGACTCACTTAATCATAACTTTGACTAGTCTAACCGACACCATATCAATGAAAATCAAAGTAATTTACACTAATCAACATAAAAAACTTTATTAGGAAATTCGAACTCATGTCCTAATGTATATTTAACCGCTTTGAATTTTTTTTTTAATACAATCAAACCACCTACTCTAGATGGTACAACTGTTGGATATTTGTACCTACCATGTGCATCTGACATTTTTGTTATTTGTATCTGCGTACACAGCATGTAAGGCACACAGGCTTTCTCCTCCTTCCCTACTTTCATCTGGCCTTGCTTAGTTAATAAAAACTCCCTACCCCTCCCCTACTTCATAATTTAAAAAATTAAAGCATAATAGGTTAAAAAAACTTGACCTAACGACAACAATACAATGATCAAACGAAGAATTTGTAAACTTAATCTTTGTTGTTGGTTAGATAAATCTTACCTGACATTCTATCTTTTATAATATTTATTTAAACTGAAATTAAACATAAGCTTAATACAAATTCAAAGAATTATGCATTCTTTAAAAGATACTAATTAGAATCTTTTTATTTATTTTTTTAACGTTCTTGATCTCATCAAACTTTAGACAATGCGAATTCGTTTAAATAATGGAAACTCTCTAATATTTCCGCATTCTTCCAAAAATACTTCATTAAAATATCTTCTTCTATAGATCCTCTTAAAGTTTCAATCTTAATAGTCTTTAGGCAATGGCGCCAACAGAGAACTGGAATAAATTTACAACACAAATTGCGAGGTTGATCTCTTGTAGGGGCTGAACCACAGCAGATACAACAACACAAATTGTGAGAACAACTAAGAATTGTTTTGTGAAGGACTAAACTATATTATGTATATATATATATATAAGCAATCCTACTTTTTTTAACCCAATTCTGATCTTATTAGGAATTCCTGTCAAGGCTGGTGAAGGATTCCTAGATTGATGCGAAATTGGAGTCCTACTGTCCTAATGTCTTTAGTCTTTATACGAAACCGGATTATTATTTAAAAAATAAAAAATCATCCCTGATCTTGACACTTTCAACTAATTATGCACGCACGCATATTTGTATGCGATCATCGGATAACATATCTAGTATCTCTCAAGATATCCGAGTTATCCTGGCTACCGAGACCTGTGTGTCTAAGTTATTAGTCTCGGACTTAAAGGTCTCGGCTTCAAAGGTCTCGGATCTTATGGGTCTTAGATCTGTAAGTCTCAAAATTTGGGGATTCGGACCTGATTACCCAAAACCTCACTGGGCTTGTATCTTTCCATGTTTAGATTGGGCCCAAGGTTTGCCGGGCATTTAATAGGTTAGTCTATGACCCAACAATCTTATCATGCTAATTGCACACATTCATCTCCCTTATATACAACCAACTCCTCCCTCACTCCTTATACAATCAAGGTCATGGCCCTTGCCGGCCTCTTAAGAAATCTACCACTAGCTGGACTCATTTAATCATAACTTTGACCAGTCTAACCGACACCATATCAATGAAAATCAAAGTAATTTACACTAATCAACATAAAAAACTTTATTAGAAAATTCGAACTCATGTCCTAATGTATATTTAACCGCTTTGAATTTTTTTTAATACAATCAAACCACCTACTCTAGATGGTACAATTGTTGGATATTTGTACCTACCATGTGCATCTGACATTTTTGTTATTTGTATCTGCGTACACAGCATGTAAGGCACACAGGCTTTCTCCTCCTTCCCTACTTTCATCTGGCCTTCCTTAATTAATAAAAACTCCCTACCCCTCCCCTACTTCATAATTTAAAAAATTAAAGCATAATAGGTTAAAAAAACTTGACCTAACGACAACAATACAATGATCAAACGAAGAATTTGTACACTTAATCTTTGTTGTTGGTTAGATAAATCTTACCTGAAATTCTATCTTTTATAATATTTATTTAAACTGAAATTAAACATAAGCTTAATACAAATTCAAAGAATTATGCATTCTTTAAAAGATACTAATTAGAATCTTTTTATTTATTTTTTTAACGTTCTTGATCTCATCAAACTTTAGACAATGCGAATTCGTTTAAATAATGGAAACTCTCTAATATTTCCGCATTCTTCCAAAAATACTTCATTAAAATATCTTCTTCTATAGATCCTCTTAAAGTTTCAATCTTAATAGTCTTTAGGCAATGGCGCCAACAAAGAACTGGAATAAATTTACAACACAAATTGCAAGGTTGTTCTCTTGTAGGGGCTGAACCACATACAGCAACACAAATTGTGAGGTTAATTGTGAGAACAACTAAGAATTGTTTTGTGAAGGACTAAACTATATTATATATATATAAGCAATCCTACTTTTTTTAACCCAATTCTGATCTTATTAGGAATTCCTGTCAAGGCTGGTGAAGGATTCCTAGATTGATGCGAAATTGGAGTCCTACTGTCCTAATGTCTTTAGTCTTTATACGAAACCGGATTATTATTTAAAAAATAAAAAATCATCCCTGATCTTAACACTTTCAACTAATTATGCACGCACGCATATTTACAAGTTTGCCCTTCTATCTTTTGTCCTCTTTCTTTTTTTTCTTTTTTTTTTTTTTTTGAGAGAGAGAAAATGAAAATTACTACTATCCAGAAAGTCAGAAACAAAAACTAGTAACATTTTCTCTTTTATTTGGAGTAGTACACGTACCATTACCAAGATTACTATATATTGACCTCATCACGCAATGTCAGAGATTTGAAACCATAATGATTTGGGTAAATGAAAACAGCACGCGGCGTGCTGAAATTTTTTTTTTTTTTTTTTTTAAAAAAAAAATTTGCACAGGCACGCCGCGTGCTGCCAATCACTGCCCATAATTTTTTAAGAGGTCTTTCTAAACAATAATAATACTAAAATGAGGAATGCTACCATACTATACTATATTATTCCATGGTAATTTGTGTACAAAAATAAAAGTAATTGTAACTTTATTTTACTAAAATTTATTGACCATATCAGATTAGTACACGGTCACCAAAGTCCCGTGAATGCTTAGAAAAAAAAGTAGGTCCCGTGAATGCACACGGGCCTCTTGTTCCACCAAATTCCTGTGGTACCTCTCTTTCTTTTCTCTATCCTCTCATAATTGTTAATGTCCAAAACAAGAAATTAAAATCACCATCATGATTCATGAGCTCCTCTACGTACGATAACATCATCATGATTCATAAACTCATAGCGTTCAGTGAAAACTTTTTATCAAGTTATTAATTAGATAAAATTTATGAACTTAATGATTCAAATTATAGTTCACACATCTTAATTAACGGTGGATTCAGATTTCAAAATAGAACAGGCATGGCATAGATATGTGGTGATGAGGGTCGATCCCAAGCTTCAACTTGAAGGATGCTTTTTTCTTTCTTCTTTTATCCTTTCATTGAATACTGAGATTCCATAGAAAAAGAATCACCAGTTAATAAAAATATCTGACCAAAAGTTGATTTGATTGAGCATTTGACGTGGTACGCCTGATGTGTCGAGATATGCAGTGACATCGGAAAAAAGACTCTCATGATTGCACAGTAAATTCGGGTGAGAGATGATATCATCCCATCTTTTGTTTGATTCTCCAGAAAAAGCTGAAAGTCCTTGGTGAATGGTAATGAATAAACATTCCTAAAATGGAAAGAGCTAGAGCGCACGTGTCATCCTGTCATGCTAGTAAGGGAAGAGGAAAGCATCTCTGAATTTCTGCAGAAAAACGTGAACCGAAGTCAAAGAAGTTGCAAGAATACAAAATCCAAGATGAGGAAAAGACGAAGTTGGTGCTGACTGCAAAGGGAAATTGAAAATATTTTATCTTTAATAATTTATTTAAATATAAAACAAAAAGTAGTTTAATTTTTCAATATATATATATATATATATATATATATATATATATATAAAAGTCCACTTATACAAGGGGAAACCATCGCAAATTTAAAATTTATTAAAGATGTATGTTATTATTGAAAAATGCTAGAAAAATTTAATAAAAATTTCGCATTTTGCTCATAAAAATTCACGTGACAAGCATCAATATTTTTGTTGTCTTTTTTTCCCACATAAAAAGATGATATGGCATTTAGAACTTTTATGGGCAAAATCAAAAGTTTTTATTAAATTCTGGCATATCTCGTTATTATGTTATCTCTGACTCATTTATGTTTTTTGAAATTCACCGTTGGACTTACAAATTTAATTATAAGTTTTTAAAAAATATAAAAATGTAAATGGATGAGATCGAGGTGAGAGATGAAAAAATAGTTCCCCTCAGTTGAAAATGTTTTTTTAAAAAATCATTAAGAAGTTTCACCCACTTGCCACATATGAACCACAAAATTGATTAATGACTCATTCAGCTAAAACCCAAACCCTGAGTGTGTTTGACAAATAATTCACTTAATTTTCACTTTTCTCCATATAATATTTTTAATTTTTTTTTCAAAATTATTATCAATTTTTTTTTTTTTCTTTCACTTTTCTCTTAAAAAAAAATTCAAGTATTATTCCACTTCTTATTTCACTTCATGAGGCCTAGCATCATTGAAGGCATCAATACACCCGTGAATCTCCCCATCAACACAGGTCCTGCTAGAAAGCACAAAGTCCGAAATTCCCTCTTCACTCCCACGAGTATTTACTTTGCACAATACACGGTCATCTTCTTTGTACAGTAGGTTTCCACGTACAAAGTCTCCTTTGTACAACAAGTCATCCTCCCTCTCTAAGGTCTCTTTCACTCCAAGATTCCTCTCCATTATCTAAGCCTATTTTATCTCCCCCCAAGACCCGTGTCTCCTAATGTGTCATCTACCTGCAGTCCTTAAATGCATGTCTCTCCTTCTACCCTGGTACCTAGCAGCATGACTCTTCCAAAAATAACTTTCGAGACCTGTTTTTATGAGCAACCCCAGAAAGCCGAAGGGTGAGAGGCTCTATCCCTTCTACCCTGGTACCTACTAGCATTACTCCTCCAAAAATACCTTTCCTGATCTGTTGTGCTATCTCCCTTCATCAACAGATCTCCTTTCGAGATCTGTTGTATTTTTCCTCTTCCGCTCGTTTCGTTTCCAATGGTTTTTAATGGAGGTATTCAGATGTCCGCATGCCATCCTTCTACCGCCTGCCTCAGCCATATTTTCACCATTGTTTGAGAAATTACTCACTAGAGAGACACTTAATTTCTGCGCATGTTTCCACTCAACATCCTGCAGACTTTCTAAATCGCATTCCCGCTACTGCTCTCACTCAACATCCTGACATGCCATCCTGTTTGTGATACTTCTCTCTATGCTACTCACCATAGAGAGAGACGTAATTTCTGCGCATGTTTCCACTCACAGACTTTCTAAATCGGCGTTTCCAGCGAAGAACTGACAAACACAAGAAACTTGGGACTATGGAGAGCTCGAGCTCGAGCTGAACCCGCCCTTCTTAAATTAAGAAGATCAAGATAATTGTCTGCTGTTGATTGTGATGGCTGGACACTTGCACATAAAACTGTTTCAATTTTATAAAACTGTTTCAATTTTAAGGAATTTCATTCTCTTAATGTTTGTAATATCTTTGAACAATTTTGTGGAAAGATGTAGGGATTTAATTATAATCATTTAATGCAAGATGCGCTGAACTTAGTTAAATAGCCTGGTACGCTGCATGCATTAACCATTTGTATATTTTGTTTGGTAGGGTCACTAGGGTGATTCCACCTTGCTAAAGACTAAATTCTTGAATCAGTTTTAAGTTTCTTTGATACATTTCATATCATTCAACTTACTGATTAAGAGTGGAAATTATTTAGAAAAATGGTTTTATTTTCAATTGGTAATTTTTTTTAATACAATTGAACCACCTACGACTGTTGGATGTGCATCTAACATTTTTGTTATTTGTATCTGCATACACAGCATACAAGGTACACGGGCTCTCTCCTCCTTCCCTACTCTCATCCGGTTGATCTTTGTTGTCAGTTAGATAAATCTTACCTGACATTCTATCTTTTACAATATTTATTTAAACTGAAAATAAACAAAAGCATTATTCATTCTTTAAAAGATACTATTTCTAAAATCTTTTTATATTTTTTTATCGTTCTTGATCTCATCAAACTTTAGGCAATGCGTTTAAATAATGGAAACTTTTTCAATCTTTGATAGTCTTTATGCAATGACACCATTAAAGAACTGGAATAAATTTGCACCAGATATCTTACAATTTGTCGATATAATTTCTATATGAAAACTGAAACATTGAGCACACAAATAAGAATATTATCAGAAATGTCAAAAAGGAAGGCATCAACCTACTTTGGGCCTACTCCAAATTAACGAGTTAAATTAAAAAGTTAAAAAAAAACTGATATACATTTATATCTCCCTTCAAATCGCATCACTCTGTAAACTCATGTCATTGGGTCTCCATCAAGATTTCAATTCTGGGGTGTCACGACCTTTCGATGCACAATTTGTAGGCCCAAATTATAGTTCCACAAAATGACGAGCAAGTGATCATCAAATCCATAGATTTCTCAGATCAATCTGTTGATCACCCATAAACAGACACGAATTGAAGTATTCCCAATGATTTTTAAATCAAATATTAGTAACGGGGTAAGGGCATCTGTTTCTTCTTTTTTATTCTTTGATTATCTCAGTTGTCAGACGGCAGTAAATAATGGAATAGTACAGCCTATAATATAAAGAAAGACATTTTGGGTTAAAAATAAAATAAGATTTATTTAATTAATAAATTAATTGCATTAAAGAGAAATGCAATTGAAGAGAAATGTCAGACTGCATGGGGCCTCGTTGAATTGGGCTTTCTTGTACGTTGTTGATGGAGTCAGATGAACTGAGAAGGCAGAAAGTCGTACTTCCAAATTATTGCTCCCGTTTAACTCGTTGGCTCTTCTAGCTTCTTCCGTGCTTTCACATCCGGATCCTTCAATGACGGACCCGGATCGAGGAAATGCCAGCCCATGTGCTGAGCTAAAGCATCCGTTTCAATCATACCCTGATCGAAGCAATGCCAGCCCATGTGCTGAGTGTCGACCAGGAAGCACGCTTGTACGTTGTACGTAAATCCACCCAATTCATACCGGTTTTTCCAAACATAGGAAATGAGTTGTATTTTTCCTCTTACGCTCTGTTGGTTTCCGGCCATCCTTCTACTGTCTGCACCTCTTTATATAAAGACTCTCTCAGTTCACCACTCCCACACTGTTACCATGGCTGGTATCATTTTACTACTGTTTGAAAGAATCTCTTCAAAGATATGGAGATAAACATGTCGCTCATGTTCCAGTGTGCACAGACTTTCTATCGCTTTCCAAATAATATGGCAATTTCAAACTCCTAGAAAGTCTGATTGTTTGGAATGCGATTTAGAAAGTCTTGCACAATGATTAACGGAAATATGCGCAGAAAT